>NW_015628329.1:53688-56620 GCF_001515625.1 Sinocyclocheilus rhinocerous
AATATCTGATTTCTCTCAACATGGGAACAGGAGAGCTGTCAGTCAATAAATTGGGAAAAAAAAATAACTTGCGTTACTTATTTGAAAAAGTAACTCAGATATTCTCTTGTAAATTAAAAAGTAAGGAAGTAATTTAATAATGGTCACTCAAACAAAATTTTAGTGATAATATTTCTGTTTAGGCACAAAAAAAATAAATAAACAAAATAAATAAATAAATAAATAAATTAATTAATTAATTCATTCATTCATTTAGCACACTTTGACTCTACAGTGGAGCATGATGTCACACTCTATGAGGCTTTTTAGCTACATTTTAACAGTAAGAAAATTATGAAAAACAAAATAATAAAAAAAATCTAAACATGACATACAATAAATAGCAAACTGTAACATACAGTAAATGTCAAACCATGTGGCCGACAAAATTGTAATAATATAATATTATATTATACCATTCAAAAGTGTAGGAGTCTATAATAATTTGTTTTGTTTGTTTGTTTTGTTTGTTTTAAGAAATTAACACTTTTATTCAGCAAGGATGTGTTAAATTGATCAAAAATAACCGTAAAGACATATAAAATGACATGAAAATTTATATTTCAAATAAATGTTCCTTTCGATGTCTATTGATTAAAAAAAAAAAATCCTGAAAAAAGTATCATCATTCCTACATAAATATTAAGCAACTGTTTTACTCCTTCAAATGTTTATAGTAATAATAATAATAATAATAATAATAATAATAATAAATGTTTCTTGAGCGGCAAAACAGCATATCATATGATTTCTGAAGGATCATGTGACACTGAAAACTGGAGTAATGATGCTGAAAATTCAGCTTTGATCACAGAAATAAATGACATTTGATCATATATTCACATAGCAATGTTATTTTACATTGCAATAATATTTCATATATTATTTATTTATTGAAATATGATTATTTTTCCATCAAATAAATGCACCATTGTTGAGAGCAGGCAAGTCTTCAATATATAGTTGACTCTTGTCAGAATGCATTTCACATTATAACAAAAATATGATAAGTGGTATTTCACGTTGGAAAAACATTCTCAAATGTAATTTCTGACAACGTGCCCCACATACAGCACATTACATATAGCATGCATTACCTAAACGATCAGCAATGTCTAACAATAAGTTGCATTGATCTATGTCCTCACCACTCTTCTAGCCAATACTTTCATTCGGTCCTACTGTGGTTTTTTATTTTGCAGGTACTGGCATCTCGGTGATCTCTAGTGCGGTGAACCGCAGCCAGCCCTGATTGAAGCGGTTGATCCAGATTGCTGCCAACAAGGTCAAAGTCAAATCCCAGGTACAGCAGCTGAAGATCTATCAGTGTTGTGCTCCTGAGAAACGGGGAATGGTTTTTGCTATCAGTGCAGTCATTTGAGCTGAATCCTTGAATAGGAGCGCATGCTAAATGACTAGTAACTGCATAACCAGCTGTCGGTCACAGGGTGGTTTAGGAATCAGTGAGAATGTACAGGCCGTCCCGTTTGGGAAGTCTAATGGGACCATGAAATCTTCTGAACTGATTTACAGCAGCAGATTCATCAGATTAATTTGATGCTGTCGGGATGTTGGTTGGTGTGATAAAACTACAGAAAGCCAAGAAGAAAAAAAATGACAGAAATTGCAGAATGCATTTTACCTCATGCACTTTCTAAATACTTTTATTGTAATTTATAGCAAAATGTATTATTAATGAAATATATTGTCTTGAGAGGAACACTTTATGGTAATATCTATCTCCTGAAGGCTGCATATTTTGTAGACACGGCCCATGAGCCGTGTGCGTGATTGATGAAGTGCTGAAACACACTAAGCGAGAGCTGAGATGAATGTAGGCCTCTGAACGCTGCTTATGTGTTATGGAGGCGGTGAATAAGTTGTCTGGTCTGGTTCTGGGCCATCATACTAGAAGAGCACTGCTCGTGTTCTTCATATCATCATATCATCATATGCACATGACTCATGGATTGAAATGTCCAGTAGTAGCAGGAGATGTCCAGATCGATCAGTCACTGCTGTCTGAAATACAGCCTTTCTCACCAACACTGAAGTGATTATATAAAGAATAACTAATATTTCCTTTAGTCCAGTAGAATATAGGACACACAGCGAATATTAAAAATTTTATATTATGTGTTACTATTTCATGTAAGCATTAAGTATGGCTCAATAAATACTGTACAAATATTAATATTACATTACTCTCTCTCTCTCTCTCTCTCTCTCTCACACACACACACACACACATTTGTTTATTATTTTAAATTTTAAATGCATTTACAACAATATATAAAATAAAATTGATTTTATTCAGCAGGAACTGAGTGGATTGTGAAAAGCAAGTTATTAAATATGATGAAACATTCATAATCAACCAAGACATTAGGAAAGTCAGCAGGGTGCATTTGGATTTCATCTCGACTTTATTTTGGTCAAAATGTTGAATTTAAATATTAAATCTAAGCATAAAAACACTAATTTTCATTCAACAATTATGAAAAAAAAAAAAGTCAGACGGTTGGAATATTTTAGAAAAAAATCTAAGAAAACTTAAACTTCTCTTAAAAGTGTTTATTTATTTATTTATTTATTTCCTTTATTCCTAATTTGACAGTTGCGTTATTTTAGATAAATGCTAAACTGCACTTCTATGTTTTTCAAAGGTTGCAGTAAGACACTAAACCTGAAATGAAAGACATTTTTCATGCATATTCATTGATCTCTAGGGCAGCAGGACGAACGAGAGCATGATGCATGAGAGAGCGAGTGTTTCTGGTCTCTCACACAGATGATGGGATTGTTCTCAGCTCTGATTCTAGAGGCCGGATCCTGCATCCCACACACACACACACACACACACACACCTCACCCTGCCAGCATGCAAGACAAA
>NW_015628329.1:56691-71125 GCF_001515625.1 Sinocyclocheilus rhinocerous
TATTATATTATATTATATTATATTATATTATATTATATTATTATATTATATTATATTATTGTTTGAATATATTAGAAGAATTTAAAAGAGGTTACTTTGTATTCTAAATCTTAATTACTATAGTTTTTTTTTTTTTTTTTAAATGGCACATGTTCATCTTAAATGCTCAAGATAAATGTTAAATTGTACTTTCCTTCCATGTTTTTTTCCAAAGGTTGCAAAGAGACAGCAAACCTCTCTAAATGAAAGACATTTTTATGCATATTATTATATTATGTTATGTTATGTTATATGTTATGTTATGTTATGTTATGTTATGTTATATTATATTATGATTTTTAAAATCTTAAAATATCCGGTTTGAAATCAGTATGTTGTTTTCAGGTCAGCGAGCTCTGAGAGTGCCTTTAAAAAGCTATTCGATTAAGCACCAGTCGCGCAGGTATTAACTCAGAGCACTGACATCAACAAAATGAAAATCAATTTCCATGAAAATAGATTACCTAATGGTTGGATGACACCGTTTAATGCGGAGATCTCTTTCCACCCAGGTACTATCTTGAAACTTAAGGAAAAGTCTTACTTTTTTTAAGCTCTGAGAAAAGCCTACGTTTTAATACACTCTTTTATCAGTAAAGAGGGCTGCCTTTCAAAGGTATAAATTAGCGCGGCTTCCTCCTTCCATCGATAATCTTTACCATAAAATGAAGTCAGGCCTGAAAGCTCTAAAATGTGCTTTAAAGTTTCATCCAATTACTCGCTTCAGAGCCTCATAGTTTTATTTTGCATTAATGGTGAATTCTGAAGTGTATGAGATCTAATCTGAAACTTCGGCCTGATATACTGCGGCTGGATGGGAAACGCTTCTGCGGGTGTTTCTTTGCGTTTCGCATGTGGTGTGGGCCTGCGGAGTCTTGATGTGAGGGATGGAAATATACTGCAGACTTAACCCTGTTTTTTGCAGTCACCTCACAGTCACTCTTTCTGCACTTACTCAAGCGTAGCCTGTAAGAACTTACAGCTGCCTGTTCCTCATTTCGAGTGCCACCCTTCCCTATCGGCCGGCGGGCCTGTGGTTCTGACTGCGGCCCCACTGTTAAAAGCATCCGAGGGCTGCTGTGGGCCCACATCGCATTCCAAGTCCCCTTGTAAAACATGTGGAGGACCGGGGTCTACAGTGGGACCCTTTCCACATCCTGGACTTTTATTAGCATTGAGAGCGCACATGGACATGCACACACTCACACACACACACCTACTGTCTGTTATTTAGTCAGGAAACTGAGAAGACTTAGCTAAACATGTTGGAATATATAACACCTTGTATGTATTTTGAAGGAGAAGCTGTTTTGATACTGCAGCTTGTCTAGCTACTCCTAATTTAAAGACGTTTAAAGGTATAGTTTACCCAAAAAACGACAATTTACTGTAAATGTGCTCACCCTCAGGCCATCCAAGATGTAGGTGAGTTTGTTTCTTCATCAGATTTAAAGAAATGTAGCATCACATCACGTGCTCAGCAATGGATGCTCTGCAGTGAATGGGTGCCGTCAGAATTAGAGTCCAAACAGCTGATAAAAACATCACAATAATCCACAAGTAATCCACACCACTCCAGTCCATCAGTTAATGACTTGAGAAGTGAAAAGCTGCGTGTTTGTAAGAAACAAATCCATAATTAAGACATTTAAACTTTAAACAATTCCTCTATCCATAATGTTGCTTTCCCCAGTGAAAAAGTCATCTGGTCTGAATCAGGACAGAAATCTGACACAAAGTTGTCAAAAACAGTTGCATTTTGTTGTAAACAGGTGCATTTTGATGTGAAACGACAACAGGGGATGCACTTTTTTTTCACCAGAAGAAGCGTTATTATGGATTATTGACGCATATTTTGAACAGAAACAACGGTTTGAAGTTTAAAACTCCTTAATGAATACAGAGTTAATAATAAAAAAAAATAATAAAAAATTCCCTTGGAATGACAATGATTCATAAGCTACTTACTAATTAATTAAACTAATAAAGTAAATAAAGTCGATTTTGATTTCACATTAACCTAAATGCAATACAGCCCATTTTGAGTAAGTGTTAATAGGCTTTTCTTGTAAGTACATAATGACGGAAGCTCTTTAAAAGCAGCTTCATTAGAAGCCGAAATTAAATAGAGCAGATCGATACCACTGCGAGCCAAATAGACGTAAATGGATCCTAAACATGTTACAGTTTAGATGTGGGCCATCCATTTGTTTCAGCCCTGTGAGCTCTAAAGTGCCTATTTGAGGTGAAGGCCTGCCATTACACGAGATACTTTGACCTGCGCAGTTCGCAGGGTGTGAAATAAGCCAAAAGATGGTAGGATGGTCGGGCCGAAGCGCTTAATTATCTCTGAGATCCTCATCAAATATGGATAAGGAGCTGTAGACTAATGTGTTCATTACAAAGAAACTGCTAAGCGCGGATCTGGAGTTCTCAGACACTGGTGCAGCCGTAGACACCCAGCCGCACCATCGCCCAAACCCCCATCAATCTCATCCCAACCCTGACAGGAAATCAATCTCCAGCGCTTCCTAATAAAGCTGTGAGCTTGCGCCACCTCTCCATTTCCACTCTGTCACCGGGAGAACATGCGCTCTCTTCTTATCCATCCCATTTAGAATAGAATCTTTATTTATCGCTACGCAACCAGGACCAGCAGAATTTGTTTTCGCAATTTCCACACAATGTCAGCAAAGAACATTATCACTGGGACAGCACTGCTGGAATAGCATGGGGTTTAAAGGGACAGATAACCCAAAATCCAAAATTCTGTCATCATTTACTCGCCCTCATGTAGTTCCAAATCTGTTTGAGTTTCTGGTAACACTTTCTATGAAGCCCGTATTTATAATACATTATAAGGGTATTCTTAAGGCATTATAATGAATGCATAATGCATTATAAAAAACCTTATAATATGTTGTATCATCTCATGAATATTCATAAGAACAGTTTTAATATATTATAATATTTACTTTCTTTCTTCCGCTGAACACAGAAGAAGATGTTTTGAAAAATGTTGATAACCAAACAGTTGATGGCTCTCGTTTATTTCTATAGTACTGTTTCCATACTATGGAAGTCAATGGGGACAAAGGGTGAGTAACTGATGACAGAATTTTCAGTTTTGGGTGAACCATCCCTTTAATTAAATTTGAAGTCAAAATGGATTCTCAAAATTTTTCTAAATCAATCTTTCTGATCTTGTGCCAATTAAGTTAACTGAATTTGATTATAGTTGCTTATTATTCAACAACAACAACAAAAAAAAAGAAGTCTGAAACGACTATCCTTTCGGGATGACATCATCAAGTCCACTTGTTTTTCCAGCCCAATATTCCAACACCTGAGACATTTTTACCATCTAATCAATTCCCAGTGGATCCCAGTAGTTGAATATCCTGTTGCACTCAACAATATATTATGTTAGGTACCTAGCATGGGTTGCACACGCTTTCTTTCATATTTCTTCTGAATATCTGAAAAAATAAAACAAACAAACAAACAAATACATACATACATACATACATACATATTCTCACAAGTTTGCAAGGTTTTCAGTGTGCAGAACACACCCCCTTGAAAAAGACTGCCCACTACAAGAATAATTCAACTGGATTTCACTCATTAACCACACTTTTGCTTTCCTTTTTCCCTTATTTATTTATTTTTGAAAGTTTGATGCAGTGTTCATTCAGTCTCAACACAACTACACAACATAGGCTTACTTTAAGAGCACAAGTAGATGCAATCAAATGCAAAACAGGATTTAGCGCACACAGAATTTGAATGCTTGATTTTAAAGTATCATAAAGAAGGCCATGTAAGTAGGCAGCAGATATTCAAACATGTATACCGTAAATACACAGTTTTTTGATGATTCAGTGATTTTAAACATTTGCCTTTTATAGCTTTTATTCTGAATATATTTTACATATATAAAACTAGACCTTCATCCATAACTCAAAACTAATACATATATATATACTCTTTTTGGTAGCTGACAGCATTACCAAATTATGCTCGCACATGACATGTTAACAGTGAGAAAGCGTCTGCTAGGACCATAAAACGACAGAATCTCAGCAGAATCTTTGAAGCTATTTCAGGTCAGTGCACGATGCCACTGTAAATCAGTGAACTTTCTGAAATTAATGGGATGTCCCTGTAATTGGCCATTAATCTTGTTAAAGGTAAATTTCCTTCTCTCATCTTGGTCAGCTAATGACATCAAATTGAATCCGTTCTGCTCTTGCCCACTGATGTATTGCTTTGTGTTTGGATTGAAGCTGTAACGTCGTTAGCCAGTGACCTTCACATGAGCCAGCAGAACTGGGAGGGCAGAACTTCCTCTTTGAACAAAATTAGACATGAAGCATCAAAGCGCAAGCCTTTGTCTTAGATTGGTTTTGAAATGATTAACCGTTTCCGTCAGATTTCAACATTTCATGAAGAAAATACAAGTGGTGCTGCCAGTGCAAAACTCACCGTCATGAAGCTACAGTAGGGTGTTGTGGATGGTTGCTAGGGTGTTGCTATGCAGTTGCTAAAGGTTCAGAGTGAAGTTTAGCATTTTGCAATATGGTTTCTGGGTGGTTTCTTACAGGCCCTAGTCAGAAGTTGTTTCCATTTAAAATTAAATGCATTGAATATGTGCTTGAAGTAGCTACTTGTACTTGTAGATAATGTGATGTACTTGTAGCTAAACTGTATAAACTGTAGATACTATGATATTAAAATGAAATAAAAGGCCACTTAAGAGTACTTAAAGAGAGGCACTTTCATATTACTAAACACACTTTAAAAAGTGTATTTATTTTGATGTAAAGTACTTGAATTTATTTATTTTTTAACTGTAGTGTAATTTGATTACATTTAATGTTCATTTTAAATGTCCTGAAGCCGCAATGACCTGTACCTTTTCTTCTCAGAATTGCAAGTTATAAATTTGCGACTGCAGGTTATTGCGAGTTATATCTCACGGTTGCGAGTTATATGTAAACTGTGAGTTAACATTTCAAAATTCTGACATTTTGTTCTCAAAATTACAAGTTTCATCTCACAATTCTGAATTGTGAGATATAAGTCAGAATTGCGAGGGAAAAAAGTTTAGATAAATATTTGTTTGATAAAAATGTGCAATTAGCTTTTGTGTGTGTATGTGGCTTCCCTAAGTTTCAACAGAAATTACATTAAAGTGTATTGTATTTTACCATGTGCCATAATTTTTTTTATCAAATGCTTGTCAGTACATTCAGCATTACACTTTAACCTAATAATAGGAGTAATTATAAAATTAACATATAAATATGTACTTAAGTCATACTTAAGATTACTGCTAAAGTTCAACTTTAATATAAGTTTAAACTGCGATAAATTCATTTAATTGCAATTATCATGCAATAATATTAGTATCGTATACTAGTATTTTTGTCACACCCCTGTGGACTGTCGATTGTGGTTCTCCCTCTGTGTCCTTATTTGGTTGTTCCTGTTCTCATTATCAGACAAGAACCCAAAATAAAGCCCTTCATGTAGTCAATTACAACTAATTGCTGTCTTCAATGTGATTACATGAGCAATGAAAGGCCTTTGAAAGGAAAGCGGTGTAGTTTCACCACAGACAAGCATTCCACTTACCCATCTGTACAAACCAAAACTCATTCAAACATTTGAGTACACTAGCTATGGTCAGCGCTTGAGAATTTGCCATATTTTCCTGGCCATTTTTGGTTGAGTGTCTTCATGTGCGAGGCTGTCAGCTCGTGTGTGATTGTCTCCACACCACTTGCATAAAAACCGCTCCATTCCAACTGGAATGAACTGGAATTTTGCCTCGTGTGAGTAAAAGGGAGCTAAGTATTTGCTTTTAGAGTCATTTCATAAGATTTTTGTGATTAAAAAAATCTGTGGCAGGGGGGAAATAAAGAGAGATCCCTGGAAGCGCTCAGCTTATGGTATGAATCAAACAACCTGAAGTTTGAAACAAAGCAGAGACAGAAAGGGCAGGAGGTCTTAATGCTGAGCTTCAGGAATGAGACTTGTGGGCAGAGGTGTACAGAGAAAATATACTGGAGCTGATGTAGGGTTATTACGTCAAAATTGACTCAATTAAAAGACAAAACAGCAAGACAAAATGTACTTGGATGGAAGTACTGACACACAAGACCAGGTGTTGTCACAAGGTCACTATCTCAGAGTCCAAAGATCAAAACTGACTTGATTTATTATTATTATTATTATTATTATCATTATTATTAAATAATTAAAAACATTTACTTATTTAGTTAGTTCCTTTTTGTGAATTTCACCCTCTAGAGTAAAATTTTATTATAAGTGAGGATCTTCCAGTAGCTGCTGGGGAACAACTGAACACAATAAAACCACACTGACATATGTCAAGAGTCAACTAGATTATAACTATAAAGATATAGGTGTTAATTATAAAAAATAATTAAATCCACATAATACATTTTGTTAAATTATTAAACATTTTTAATAAAGTAAATGACATTTGTTTTTACAATATTTTTTAAAAATCTATGAAATATTTCTTTATTTTAATACAAATATTAAATATTAATATTAATACAAATATTAAGACATTTATATTTATTAATTACTACTTTTGTTGGTATTTATTTGTTTATTTATTGATTGATTGATTGATTGATTGATTCTTTGATTGCTTGATTCACTGATTCATTGATTGATTCATTGATTGACTGATTGGTTGTATTTTACCTTTTACTTTTGCTTTATTAATTGATTTTGTGTTTCATAATAGATTGATTGTATGTTTTGAAACCAAGTTTCATTGGGACAACATGCGCCACTATTATGACATAAATATTATGATCAGTGTTGTTTTCTTTTCTATTCTTCATAAATGAATTAGTCAAAGCTACAATTTGTGTAAAAACTGACAGCCCTAAAGGAGTCTTGCCAAGGAAAACTGATTAATTCCTTCATGTTAACGCTTGAATTTCTTATTGAGAAACACAGGATCTTTGTTTCTAATAAGTGTCATCTATATTCACAACACTGCGATAGCACAAGAAAGACTAGAGTGCAATACAAAGAGTTTTACTTGATGCAAGTCGAAACTAGACCAAAAAGCTTTCAGCGTATTTTTAACATCCCAAAGCCTTTTCATTTGGTATTAGAATAGCTTGGCATCTAAGATTGTAATTGTTCTTCTCCAACTTGTCTGTTCCTCAATATTTTTAATCTATGAAATATTTCTTTATTTTAATACAAATATTAAATATTAATATTAATACAAATATTAAGACATTTATATTTATTAATTACTACTTTTGTTGGTATTTATTTGTTTATTTATTTATTGATTGATTGATTGATTGATTCTTTGATTGCTTGATTCACTGATTCATTGATTGATTCATTGATTGACTGATTGGTTGTATTTTACCTTTTACTTTTGCTTTATTAATTGATTTTGTGTTTCATAATAGATTGATTGTATGTTTTGAAACCAAGTTTCATTGGGACAACATGCGCCACTATTATGACATAAATATTATGATCAGTGTTGTTTTCTTTTCTATTCTTCATAAATGAATTAGTCAAAGCTACAATTTGTGTAAAAACTGACAGCCCTAAAGGAGTCTTGCCAAGGAAAACTGATTAATTCCTTCATGTTAACGCTTGAATTTCTTATTGAGAAACACAGGATCTTTGTTTCTAATAAGTGTCATCTATATTCACAACACTGCGATAGCACAAGAAAGACTAGAGTGCAATACAAAGAGTTTTACTTGATGCAAGTCGAAACTAGACCAAAAAGCTTTCAGCGTATTTTTAACATCCCAAAGCCTTTTCATTTGGTATTAGAATAGCTTGGCATCTAAGATTGTAATTGTTCTTCTCCAACTTGTCTGTTCCTCACTCGCAGTCATCAGTCATCGGAGGGCAGTGACAGGACGGGCAGTTTGAAAGAGGGCTGCCGCCGGAAGGCACCACAAAGCAGAGGTTGGTCCGACCTGTTGCGGGAATGTCTCTTTATGTCAGAGTCGGTGTCACTCTTGTGTTTCCGAGGGTTGAGTCACAGCTGGGGCCGCGGTAATCACATGGTGTCAACAAACGCTGCAATAACATCCAACCGACAGCGACCTCCTATTGAGTGACTCACAGATTAATGAAAACAAAACATTCTGTTGATGGCCATCCTGTCATAGTTGCTATGTGGCGAATTTTCCATCAGTTTGTTTTTGTTAACACTATGGGGACACCTCGTGACACGCCAAAGCTAAATCACACCCGTAATAATTGATGAAACTGTCTATACTTGAAGAGCCAGTTGCTTTCCGTCTTTAGCCCATTTCTATTCTTGACGTGGTGCAAGTCCACTCCAGGCACCAATTTCCCTGCTCGTCTCATCTAAAAATATGGTTTGATATATATCATGTTTTTGACATATCATGTTGATTTTGTGTGTTTTGTGTGTCTCGATTCTCCAGTGTGGACAGACTCGTGGGTCAATGCTGGAAGCTTCACATCAGGCTTTGTTCGACACATATATAATTGTAGCAGTGTTGAATTAATTCACTCTTTCAAAATAGCCTATGCAAACTTCATATTTACCAATGTATTTCCTTTGAAATTGAATAATTAATAAAATAATTTCATGCACTTCACTTCACTTAAAAAAAAAAAAAACATTATTAGTGTCAAAATTGTTGTTTGACGTGGAAATTATTTATTTATTGTACGTTTATGTTAGAATATCAAAGTTTTACTAATATAACAGTAATATTTTCATCATGAATTTTCATGAATTTCTATAGTGAATGAAAATCTGGAAGTGGGAAAAACTAAGACTTAAAAGGTTTCCAAGGAAAGAATGCAAATTGAAAGAAAGAAAGAAAGAAAGAAAGAAAGAAAGCCTCCATGGTAAACAAATATAAAAACTTTTGGAAAAAAATAATAAAGTTTATAGAAAGAAAGAAAGAAAGAAAGAAAGATTTATTGCCTCCATGGTAAACACATATAAAAACTTTGGGAAAAAAAATAGAATAAAGTATATATAGTAAGAAAGAAAGAAATACCAATCTGAGCTACATTGTTGCCAGCTTCACGAACTACTGAAAGAGAGAGATTGATTTTTCATTCAAATTCACACATCTAAATTTCTCCAGCAACCGTAGTTGGTCACACTTTAGTTGGGGAACGATTCTCATTATTAACTATTAACTACAAGTTTTGCCTCAATAAACTCCTAATTTGCTGTAATATTTTCATCATGAATTTTCATGAATTTCTATAGTGAATGAAAATCTGGAAGTGGGAAAAACTAAGACT
The DNA here is from genome assembly GCF_001515625.1 of Sinocyclocheilus rhinocerous. Taxonomy (NCBI): domain Eukaryota; kingdom Metazoa; phylum Chordata; class Actinopteri; order Cypriniformes; family Cyprinidae; genus Sinocyclocheilus; species Sinocyclocheilus rhinocerous. Next base: position 66,055 of record NW_015628329.1, read on the forward strand.
TAAAAGGTTTCCAAGGAAAGAATGCAAATTGAAAGAAAGAAAGAAAGAAAGAAAGAAAGAAAGAAAGAAAGCCTCCATGGTAAACAAATATAACAACTTTTGGAAAAAAAGAATAAAGTTTATAGAAAGAAAGAAAGAAAGAAAGAAAGATTTATTGCCTCCATGGTAAACACATATAAAAACTTTGGGAAAAAAAATAGAATAAAGTATATATAGTAAGAAAGAAAGAAATACCAATCTGAGCTACATTGTTGCCAGCTTCACGAACTACTGAAAGAGAAAATTTGATTTTTCATTCAAATTCACACATCTAAATTTCTCCAGCAACCGTAGTTGGTCACACTTTAGTTGGGGAACGATTCTCATTATTAACTATTAACTACAAGTTTTGCCTCAATAAACTCCTAATTTGCTGCTTATTAATAGTTAGTAAGGTAGTGGTTACGTTTAAATATGGGGTTAAATTAAGGGATCTAGAATAAGGTGTTTACACTTTATTTTACAGTATACTTATGGTGAACTTACCCAAGAAAGTACTGGTAGTATAAAGTAACTACATGGCAGGTTAGATTTAAGGATAGGTTCAGGGTTAGTACCTAGTTATTACAAAGTTATTGTAAATGCTATAGTAATTACATAGTATGTACGTGGAACAGGACTATAAAATAAAGTGCTACCAATTAGGAATTCGTCCCTAAACTAAAGTGTTATCCAGTATTTATGCATTTCAGAGATGCCGCCAAACTTTTTCCTCTCGAACATTCCACTCTTCTGCTTTCGTGAGGCCTCTATGTGTCAGCAGGCTTTGATATAATCTACGGTTGCTACAATAAAACAAAAGCCATCCATAACTAGGTCATCTCTTGACATGGACAATATCCCTCATCAAAACCACTCAATAGACATGTCAAGGGAGGGAATGAGAAACGTATTTTAAAAGTATGCCGTCAATCTAGTTCACAACAAACAATCATGTTTGTCTGCTTGACAGCTGCTTTTTGTTGTGATAATTACATTTAAGCTTCATTTTCTCTGCCTGCCTCTCTCATACTATGAATAGTCATGTTTGTACATGATGAACCTGTGAAGGCTAGTAAAATATTAAAAACCGTCTTACCTTTTTCCTCTCTGCCACAGAAAGATAAATACCTGGAGGGTGCCCTTTGTACCTGGAAAAAGTAACAAATGCACTCTGAGCATGCTGTGGTAGGGTTTGATGCATGCTTTTCTGATGTTTTCATCCTTTCAAATGCCACTTCAAATGTGCCTTGCAACTCAACTTGTCATAATATTTATATTAAGTCTGCTTTGCTTTCAGCTCCGTGCAGTTTTCTCTGCCCTTTCCTCAGCAGCACGCATAGCATCTCAATATCAAGCCTCAATGCAGAAATGACCTAATAAGCTATGTGGAAATCACTGAGCAGAAAATTCTAGTGAGGCCTACCTTGGCAAATCCGGAAATTGAAGACCTAAACAAAATGCAATCTCAAAGCCTCCCTTTGGGTCCTCAGCTTTACCTCCGAGCCTGGGATTAGACTCTTTTCCGCAGCTGTTTCCTGGACTTGGTCACGGTCTCTCCCTCTCGCACGAGTGGGTTGAGAGGGGCCAAAGCCCCAATGTTGACATTGCCCCAGGCCATCCACTTCATCTCAGCCCCACAGCCATGGGAATCTGACATCCTAAATCAAGCGTGCCGTGTAAATCTCTGCGCTGACGCTGACTGTTTTGTTTGAATGTTTGCTTCAGACTGCCTGCATCCCTGGCCAGTGCTATAATGACTCTGGTCTTGCTCTTTACAGGAAATGTTGGATGCTTCCAGGGATCTGGCTGAAACGAAGGGAAAGGATTGTTCATTTCCCTGCAGAGGGTCTGAGGCACGATTTTAGCGCAAGTGCTGAAATTTCCTCTTAGCAGAGCTTAGATGCCTCCATCCAGTTTCACTCACATCCTAGCATGCTCATGAGAACTATCGGACTCAAACGCCACAGTGATTTATGGAAAAGAGGAGAAAATAAAATGAATGGTTAGCATGTGTTCTTTTTCACCAACAAATAAGGTGGTGAAAGGTAGCAGCAAATCCTTAGCGAATGCCCTTTTTGGTCCTCGAACAACAGATCCATCAACTAATCAGAATGTGGGTTTAGGGCAGGGGTGTCCAGTCTTGCGTCTGGAGGGCCGATGTCCAGCAGAGTTTGGCTCCCACACACTTGCCTGGAAGTTTCTAGGTATCCTGAAGACCATGACTAGCTGACAGTAGCCCTCCAGGAGCAGGATTGGACACCCCTGGTTTAGGGTAAGGGTTAGGTTGTTATTAGTCCTTGAATATTCTTATCAACATAATATTTCTCTCCAATTTGAGTTGGAAGTTAATGGTTAGGGTTGAGACTTAACAGTATGTTTGTTGGATAGGAATGCATTTCTAAGACCTTAATGATCAAGGAAGACAAACAAATCATGGCAAAAATCAATCACCTTTAAGTAATACCTTGTTATTCAACTCTCATTTGTTGAATTGTTGCTTTGAATGTCTATTTGGTATGAGGTCAAAAAAGTAACTGCATAATTCTACCCAGGCTTATTGGAAATACAGACCTCTACATTTCTGCCAATCTCAAGAGAAAACTTACCTATACGTAGGAATCAGTTTCTGGTCAAATGAACACTAGAGGCAGTAAAACTCCAACTTTTATTCCTTTCACACAAAGTATGATTTACAGGGCCAGAGATTTGATTAAGAAGGCCTAATTTTCACACAATTCCTCCTTTAAAACAATTTTAACAAGAACTTGATTTGAAAACTGATACTTATGAACGTTAGCGTCACATATACAGCTTTATATGTATGGGTTTTCTAACTCAATAGGTTTGGTCGGTAGTTCACGCAATACGGCGTTGCACTTGTGAAGTATACAAATCCTGTGAAACTACAGCTCAACAAAACAGCTCAAACCCTCATAGAAGGAAGTTAAAATAGCACTGTTGCATCAGTGAATGCATTTTAAAATCAATTTTGCATTAGTTAACACTATCGGGTAGGTTTAGGGTTGGGATTGGTTTTATTCCAAGCAAGAGGTGAACAGTTTGTAATCACACACTGTGTTTGTGCGCCTCCAGTGTCCCAGCTTCGCTGAAATCAATAGGCATTATTTATATCATTGCGGACTCTCCAGTGCTCAGTGTATCCAGCTCAGATAAGACATAGAAGACGCCCAGTACAGCAGCCAGATCAACTTCCTGATTTATATACAGCATTCTGCATTGCACTCTTAAAGCATTTAAAGCAGTAAATCCAACTTTCCCCTAAGACACTGCCTTTCCCATTTCTCCATTCTCTCCAGAATGGAATACTGGTGTAGTGCTCACTGCATACTGTGCTATTGCCTATTTATTGTGTGTATGAAATACTTGTTCAAATTATATCACATGGAATTAACTGTAGAATGGTCCAGCTAGCGTTTCTTGATGACTGTGAAGTAAACAATGCAGGTTCAGTATCCCTGCATTGGATTTGCTAAGCCTGGATTTACAATATCCATTGTCTTTAACCCAGAATGCTCTCAAAATAATTCTGCATTCAAGCATAGGATTGTTTACCTGCCCCAGAATCCTCCTTTTCATGGCAGATACTAGATAGCTTTTTGAGGGAGCATTTGTTGGTGCATGACAAAAAGACACTATGGTGTTGAAGGTTGACCTTCCATGGGTTCAAAGGTCAGCTCCCTTGGGTCCATTAGTCAGTTAGATAGTTTGTGTTTGTTTGAGACAGCACAGAAGCAGTTTCCCAGGGTTAAAAGCGAACACGGAATTATGGGAGAAGGAAAGGGGGTGGAGATTTCACCTGATGGGAGCTTTTGATATGGAACAATGTAAAGGAACAAACTTTTAAAATTTTATGAAAAAAAAAAAAAAAAGTGAGTGGTACTAGTCTGTGCAGAGGTTTCAGGCAGTATTTTTGTAGGTGATTACTAGATTGCTAAGGCCAGTGATGGGGGTTAACACATTAAAAGTACTGCAAGTTACGTAATAAGATAAATTACGTAATCAGTAAAGTAACACATTACTTTTCAATTTACAACAAAAAATCTGAGGTTCATTTTTAAAAAAATAAGTAATGCTATCTATCTATCTATCTATCTATCCTCATTTATTGACTGACAGCTCTCCTGTCACCCTGTTGAGAGAAATTGAGAGTAAGTGCAGAGGCACTTCCTTCAGCCTGAGGCTTATTATTTAATTTTTGGTGTGAAAGGGCTTTTACGGTTGCCATAAATAAAAAAATTTTGGTTATTTGTGAAAAAAAAAGTAACACAAAGTAACGTAACGTAATGCATTACTTTCCATAAAAAGAAACTAAGTAAAGCAATTACCATAGTTATTTTTTTTTTATGGAGTAATGCAATATTGTAATGCATTACTTTTAAAAATAACTTTCCCCAACACTGGCTAAGGCAATCTGGGTGTTTTTAAAGGATAAGTTCACCCATTTTCAACTAGCTTTGTATTGTTACCCCATCAGTAGTATAAGTAAATTAATAATGTGTGTTATTTTGCCGTGTTACCTGCACTATGATATCCCGGTTATTTGTCAGCAAAAGTTTGTCGGATGATGTAAATCAGATCAGATTTTGCTGACAAATTAGCTTGACAGTTCCACTGCCAGTGGTGAATTACCCTTTTAAGTATATTGCTTCGCAGTTACTAGGGTATTATAGTGGTTGCTATGTTACTATTTAGTCTGAGTAGTTTTTAGAGTGTTGCTATGGTGGTTGCTAGGGTTTGCTAAGTGGTTTCTAGCATGTTCTGGTTGATTCTAGGGTGTGATCAGCCTGATCTCATAATGAAAACACATTTTGCATTTTGGCAAATTGGCAGCAAATTTGTAGGAATTTATGCAATTTGATTCATACGAAAAAGTAAATTTTTTTGAAAAAAGCGTTCCTAACTCAACCCCTAAACATAACTGTCAGTAATGCGTAAGCAGATTGTCTGAAAAGATACAAATTGGCAGAGGCGGACAGTAACTAAGTAAATTTACTTGAGTATTGTACTTAAGTACACTTTTTGAGTATCT
>NW_015628329.1:72666-74527 GCF_001515625.1 Sinocyclocheilus rhinocerous
TTAATTTAAGTTGCTTCTGGATATTGATCTAGGTGTTAGGTGTAGAATTCTGCCATCTGCTAGTAAGAAATAAACCTAAAAGGATTATAGTTTAGGAAAGAAATTATTTTGACCAGCAGAGGGCCATAGAGCCATTCAGTTTACTGGATGTGGCCAACTGCTTCTATCACAACTTAAGTACTTTTAAAAGTAAGTACTTCTGTACTTTTACTTAAGTAAAAAGCTGTCTTTACAACTTTTACTTGTGATGGAGTAATATTTGACCAGCAGTATCTGTACTTTCACTCAAGTAATGGAGTTGAGTACTTTGTCCGCCTCTGCAAATTGGATTGTACAAATTTTCACCACCAAAACAAATTAGTTACTTGCCATAAAGGTGTGTTGTGATTGGTTACCATAAATGTAAGTTTATGCAACATTTTTATCAATTTTTATCCAACATGGATAAAACATTATATAAAAAAAAATAAAATAAAAAAAACATTTAAACACCTTTATAAACTGCATTGTATAAGATTATGCAGCAAAGTTTAATACTTACATGTCAGTAACATCAAATATGATGAATAGTGATGCTTCCTTATCTCATTTTCCAAGACTACTGCTAAGCATGAAGCTTATTTCTTTGCTTTGTTATTCTCTGTTATTCAGAAATGAATTCCAGCATAGTGCTTAAAACTTCCTGTAGTTTCTGAAAGAGCTCTCCGGCAGTCCTTTGAATGTGGGTGGTTGTAAATCTTTTGGCCTATAAGAGGAGCCCTAGCATTATATTCCCATATTCTCGTTCTCTTTGCTCCTCAGTGCCCTGAGGTACAAGCATTCAGAACGGTCCTCGTCTTTGACCAGAAAACCTCAAAGAAAGATTCTCCACTTTTTGCATTCTTTAATGGAATATGTACGATAAAGTATTACTTATGGACCGTCAATCACATGCGACAATGACACGTCTGATATTTTGAGGCCAGAGGGTCAGGTCAGCCTTAAGAAAACATTAAAAGAGCTCAAGCTATGTGGCTTTTGTCTTCCGGACTGAGCGTGGCCATCTGGAGAAAAGACTCTTTCTAAGGGTCTATTGTACCCTTGACCCCTCACCGCCTAAGGTTAGATGCACATTGATTGACACTGAGGCATGAAGTCTGGCCAACCACCGGTGTCAGCCAAAGTAATAGTAATACTAGTAGTATTTGGTTTGTCGCACATTGGGACGTTGGTCTTTCTCCACACTTGAGGTTGTCAATAAACTTGTTAGGCTGGAGATAAGGGTCAGTTTTGAGGGGCACATCAGACACAGGCGTAATTTTTTTTCAGGCCGAACATAAATTATACGCTGTCCTGCATTAATGAAACAACCAAACTCTCAAATGTATAATATACATGCAACAGCGCTATGCAAACAATGGCTCAATTCATTACGAACCTGGTGAAAGCTAAGAGTCAACACAGCTGAATTTGCTGCGAATCAGCCACATAAGTGATTAATTACTTTGCCGCTATACAGCAGGATAATGACTCGACGTTGCACAACTCTACAAGTGTTACATACGTTTAAACAGTCAAAATACACAGTTCCACCCAAATCCACCTGTAACATGAATCAATGACTTTATTTAATTTCAGACTGAATGTGTGCTAAACATGTTCTTTCTTTAAATGCCAAAATTCTATGTATGCTATGATGTGGGGCCAAATGAATAAGGCCAAGTGAACCTGAATATTTTAAAAGTTTGCAAATATGAATTGGTAAGGTACATTTGTGCAGGAATGTTTTAAAATTCACTTAAAAAAAACTTTCACACTTACAACTTGTTATATTAAACTTTTAAACTTGTAATTATAATTGAAAAAAAAAAAAAAACATACA
>NW_015628329.1:74761-79540 GCF_001515625.1 Sinocyclocheilus rhinocerous
ATTATTATTATTATTATTATTATTATTATTATTATTATTATTATTATTATTATTATTATTATTATTAATATTATTATTATTATTATTATTATTATTATAGTAGTAGTAGTAGTAGTAGTACTAGCAGAAAGGAAAAATTATAAATACAAACCATTTTAAAGTATTAACCATTTAAAAGTGATTTAGGTTTTTAAATTTAAGACACAAGGTCATTAAAACCGATCTTAGTAAAGACTCACATTGATGTAACCTAATGTAGTCAAGCTGATCATATTGAACGGTATTTTACACTTATATTGAACAATATTTCAATATTTTACACTTAAAAGCCAGACTTAGAGGCAACTGAAGATGTAACCAAACCAGGAAAATTTTAGGTTACCTGACAAAACATTTATTACCTGATCATGTAAAAAACAGAGATATAATAATAATCCAGCCATGCGATATGTAATTATCTCCACTGCGCTCTGCTCACCGTACAGCTCATTATGAAAGCAGAAAAACTGCTTTATCAACCATCTAGCCCAATTAAATGAGAGCTATTTTTATCTAATACACACTGTGATGATGGTGCAACTGTAATTTCTCTCTGTTCCTCACCTCCTTGAGCGCAGGGGGAGTTTATGCCACATTCACACTTTGTGAAATGGCCCGGGCTCAATCTGAAATCCTTTTCTTCAGTTTTAGCTGGCTGCACGGCCCTTTGTTTGTTTTGCTGATTTATGAGCTGCCGAAAACGGTTTCAAAAGGACACATTTGGCAACTGCAGATTGTGTTCTGCGCTGGTGTTTGTAAATGTAAATGAAGTAGATGTGGATTAATGGGTTAAGATGGTGGCTGCCGCTGGTGAGGGGGTTGGTGTGGGTGGATCCATGAAGAGACTCAATGCCAAACAAAGCTTTCAATCACACACTCTTTAAAGCTTTATTTAAACGGCAGCAATACAACCTCATTTTAATATTACCATTTAGGTAGCTGACAACAGTGTTGAGGAGAAACTAACTAAAAAAACAGTCATCATTTACTCACCCTCATGTCATTCCAAACCTGTATGACTTTCATGCAAAACTCAAAAGAAGATATTTTGACGAATGTTGGGGATGCCATTGACTTTCATTCTATGGAGAACAAACAAACAAACAAAAAACATACATAATCTTATTTTATATCCAAACGAAGAAAGTAATAGTTTTGGAATAACATGAGGGAGATGTTAAAAATAAAATAAATACATTTATAACTATTTTATGTTTTGGCGAATTGATGGCTAATTGGTGGCCAATTCATTGGAGTTCGTACGATCTCATTCATAAATTTTCTTACGATCTGCTTATGCTGCACTAACGGTTATGTTTCGGAGTGGACTTTCATGTTGAGATTCATACGACTCTTTCTGAATCGTACATTTCCATACAAATCACATTGTACAAATTCATCCAAAAACGCCATCTTGTAAAATAGTTATGTTTTCTCATGCGAACGGTTTGCATTCATCGTAATTCACCTGTAAAGACTAGTTCAGCTTTAAGGTATGTTTACACAACAACAATGTACTAAAAACAGAAAAGTTGTGGTAGCACTTTAGAATAGGGAACACATATTCACTATTAATTAAGATTTTTCCCTCAGTAAACTCCTGATTAAGGTAAGGTAGTTGATAAGTTTAGGTATTGGGTGGATTAAGGAATCTAAAATATGGTCATGTAGAGTAAGGCATTAAATACACTGAACAAAATTATAAACGCAACACTTTTGTTTTTGCCCCCATTTTTCATGAGCTGAACTCAAAGATCTAAGACTTTTTCTATGTACACAAAAGGCCTATTTCTCTCAAATATTGTTCACAAATCTGTCTAAATCTGTGTTAGTGAGCGGGGCAACAGCAACAGTGGACATTCCTGCAGTCAGCATGCCAATTGCACGCTCCCTCAAAACTTGCGACATCTGTGGCATTGTGCTGTGTGATAAAACTGCACATTTTAGAGTGGCCTTTTATTGTGGCCAGCCTAAGGCACACCTGTGCAATAATCATGCTGTCTAATCAGCATCTTGATATGCCACACCTGTGAGGTGGATGGATTATCTCGGCAAATGAGAAGTGCTCACTAACACCGATTTAGACAGATTTGTGAACAATATTTGAGAAAAATAGGCCTTTTGTGTACATAGAAAAAGTCTTAGATCTTTGAGTTCAGCTCATGACAAATGGGGACAAAAACAAAAGTGTTGCGTTTATAATTTTGTTCAGTGTATGTTCTTTATAAGTACTAATAAACAGCCAATATGCTAGTATTACAGTATGCGTGCTAATAAGTAGCTACTTAATAGTGAGAACTGTACCTTAAAATAAAGTGTTACCAAAGTTTTGTGTTTGCGTTTTTGCAACATTTTGTCAAAATGTTCCCCGTTCATATGGACCCACAAAAATGACTAAAAACGTTGTATTATTCATGCCAGGCCAGCAGATGGCGATGTCACTTTGTAAAGAAACACAACGCGCCTGCGCACATACATATAGACTGAATAAGTAATATGCATATGCATGACGTCAACGTTTTCACAAATTCATGTTTTTGTAGTTTGCATGAGGACGATAACAGTATTGTTTTAAAAAACTTAGATTTTAGTTCAGACGTTTGTTCTATTTGATCGTAAGTGCCGTGTGAAGTCGACTTTACAGGATATTCCACCATGATTCCAGTTCGAAGGGAGCGTATATGTTGTATATTGAATGAATGTTCAGAAGTGAAGTAAACTTCAACGTATTTCTCGTGTTCAGGGAGTAGGGAGCAATGAACACTGTGTAGGGAACATGTCAATCCGAACACAGTTCATGCACGGCGCTCTCTTCTAATGAGCTGTTTATCTGAATCAGGTGTGTTAAATAAGAAAGACATGCTAAATATGCAGAGTGGTGGTTATTAAGACATTACAAACAGTAAAGTCGTAGGAAATATCAAACATATAAATAAATAGTTCAAATTAAGCTAATTTCGTTGCCAAAGTTGCTGCTGTTTTGGTTGTTTACATGAGCTGAAAATATATGACAAATGGCAAATTTAGCAAATTATTTTGCAACAAATATATACAAAATGCAGACTCAAATTAATCTGTGGATCAAAATACCTTAGTGAACAGAGGCCCGTTTCAATAAAGAGGTTCAAACAAATCAAACAAATCTTTAAATCTTTAAGTCAAAACTTAAATTCTGAGTTGACTTACCCTGAGATGGGAAACTCTGAGTTTTCGGGTTCAGAACAGCTGAATCGAGTTAGTTAATTCAACTCTGAGTTAAGCGCCTGCACCACAACTATAAAAAGCCATGATCAATGGAGCTCCGAAATTATGATTCACCATGGCAACAGCACCCGACAAAAAGAGGTCCATATCTTCCGAGTCAACGCGTAAGTTTAATTCTTAATCACTGTTATGATACCAGAAGTGAAAACTGGCTGAACTGTAAGTTATTGAACTAATATTCATTTTCATGGTATCCCACAGGCAAAAAAAAAAAAATTGTATATAAAAAAGTATAAAAACATAATTCAATCAGGTAAGAATAAAAGGTTCATGGGTGTAGGCTACATGATTTTACAAACATCTGACATATTAAATAAATATAATTCAGTGTCTATTTCAGTGTGCAGCAGTTTTTTTTACAGCTAGTCTAATGCTCTTTTCATATAATTAAATGTGACCCTGGACCACAAAACCACTCTTAAGTGTCAATTTTTCGAAATTGATATTTATACATTATCTAAAAGCGGCATAAATAAGCTTTCAATTGATGTAAGGTTTGTTAGGATAGGGCAATATTTGGCCGATATACAACTATTTGAATATCTGGAATCTGAGGGTGCAAAAAAAAAATGAATGAAGTTGATATATTTGCGGTAGGAAATTTACAAAATATATTCATGGAACATGATCTTTACTTAATATCCTAATGATTATTGGTATAAAAGAAAAATCTATAATTTTGACCCATACAATGTATTTTTGGCTATTGCTACAAATATACCCCAGCGACTTAAGATTGGTTTTGTGCTCCAGGGTCACAAATGTTCTCCAATCCATCCTGTTACATTTCTTAATTAGAGTAATGAAATTAACATTTGACTTCTACTTAGCCAACAGCAAGAAGGCAGAGGCTCACAAAAATTGGGGGAGGACCTGCACCAGCACCACTGACATTCAGCCACAGATGAATATAGAGATGAATATAGGACCTCCTACTGACATACAGTAATCAGCTTCATTTTTGGAAGGTGCGATGATGGGAATATGCATATCATCAATGCATTCAACCACATTGCAAATCCTAAAGGAAATCCGAATCAGTAAGTTACTTCCAGAGGTCACAGCAAGATGTTATCAAGTGAACGTCATTTATCAGATTAGCCTCATTAAAACCGATTTCTACACCACTGACCTGCAGTGCTGTGAAACTCCTCTTTGACTGGTTTGGACCCAGGAATCCCCGATGTTATATAGAAAACAAACACTTAAAAATGGTACCGCTCAAATATGTATGTGGATATTAAAAAAAAAAAAGAAAACAATATATATGAATTTAATGCTGCCACCTCCTCATCTACAGGATCCTGTATAAAAGGACATGCCATTTTTTTTCACTTTGATGGTGTCTGCATGATGAAAATATGAATGAATGAATGTACCTGTACTTTCTTACTTAGTATTTTTGTCTTGTTGTTTCCAGTCAAAATATCTAAAGACTTTTAAATCAAGATGCATTTTCGACGTAAGAAACATGAC
>NW_015628329.1:80536-83331 GCF_001515625.1 Sinocyclocheilus rhinocerous
AAAAAAAAAAAAGAAAACAATATATATGAATTTAATGCTGCCACCTCCTCATCTACAGGATCCTGTATAAAAGGACATGCCATTTTTTTTCACTTTGATGGTGTCTGCATGATGAAAATATGAATGAATGAATGTACCTGTACTTTCTTACTTAGTATTTTTGTCTTGTTGTTTCCAGTCAAAATATCTAAAGACTTTTAAATCAAGATGCATTTTCGACGTAAGAAACATGACGTAAGGTATTTAGTCTTGTTTCCTGTTTTCTTATTTTGCAAATAATCTGTCAATGGAGTAAGAAAAATAAAACAAGACTTATGTCATTTTTCTTCTATAGAAATGCATATTGATTTAAGAACTTTAAGATATTTGTAGTTGCAATAAGACAAAAACACTCAGTAAGAAAATCATTTTTGCAGCATGCATGAATGAATGAGGCATTTAAACATCGCTTACACTTTAAAAAGGGGGAAGAGACCGAAAGAAACTCTGGGTTTAATGAAGAAAACCTGCTCCTGACCAGGGGTGCGTTTCCCAAAAGCATCGTTAGCTAACTATGGTGGTTCGTTCCATTGAACTCTATTGGTAAGGACGGAACTTGCGACCATAGTTGCTTTTGGGAAACACACCCCAGGTTAGGTTCACAGGGTAAGTTACCATGGTAACTGACTCTGAGTATAAGGTACCTCTCTTTCAGAAACAGGCTTGACTTAACCTGCTTTCTCGGGTTTGACAAACCTCCCGTTCTGAAACACAAAACCCAGTTTCCCTCATTTCAGTTTTAACATACTCCGAGTTTTCACTTAACCTCCTTTCTGAAACGCGCCTCTGATTCACTAAACTAAGTCAGACTTCCCAAGGGTTTATTTTTGTTTGTTTTAAAGGACTGTTCAGCCAAAAATTAAAATTCTATCATCTTTCTCTCTCTCTCTCTCTCTCATGTCGTTTCAATACTATTACTTTCTTCTGTGGAATATAATTTTTATTTATTTTTTGTCAATGGTGTCTAATGTTGTTTGGACCCCATTGACTTTCAGTGTCATGGGAAACAAAAATACTTTCTTTGACGTAGCTGTTAGTAATGTCTTAACACAAGATGAAAATATATCTGAAAAGACATTTAGTGGATCAAGTGGTTAAATTTTGGCATTAAAAGTGTTGCCATAGAAATACTTTTTTTTTTTTTTTTTTTTGTGTACAAAGATGTGAACTGCTCAGAAAAATGTGTAATTATGATCATTCTGATTTGGCATAAATGCAGACTGATATAGACTGTAGGTTAATTATGATGAATCCAACCCGATCTCATGAAAAAATGTACCAATCTTATGAAGTGGCAATTTTATATGAATTTGTACGATGTGATTTCTATGGAAACACACAATTTAGAAAGTAACATATGGGAATAAACATGAAGTTCCACCCCTAAACCTAGCAGTCAGTGGGACACAAGCAGACAGTACGAAAATGTATTAATGAGATCGTACGAATTTCTACGAATTAGCCACCGATTCGCCAAAATGTAAAACGGTTACGAACTGAGTCGTTGGATGAATCCTCACATCTATTACATTTATTTGTTCTACTTTAATGTTGTAAATGAAATTCTCATTGTGGAGTGCCTGATAAATATTGCTTTGATTCCATACTGTACATATTATATAGTTTTTAGTTTAGTGTACGTTAAAGTGTACACACCCAGAAATCAATGTGGTTGATTTCTGGGTGTGAGTTTGGATTATCTATCTCTGCATTCCTCACTCTATTGTTCTTTCCTACATGTGGTTCTCCTTGTCCTTCTCTCTTTCATACCAAGGGTCTAGTTCTTCATCTCCTCCTGTTTCTCTCTCCTCCCCTTCTCTCTGGTGAGCGCGAGATATCTGGCTGTCGACCAATTTGCCAGTGCGGTGTCGTAATTGCTTTTTGTTGCAGGGGAAAAAGAAAGATAAAAATTGATTCCTTGTGGTGCCTCCCACTATCCTACTTTCCCTGTCTCTCTTTTCTGTGTATGTGAAGGGCAGTTGTCTGAGGAGAACTCATCAGCGATGCAGTCGTTTTCTCGCTGTTTACTTTTTATTTTTCACACATGCATTGTTATAGACTTTCTGCCTTCCTTTTCCTCTGCCTCTTCGCCTCGCTTTTCTACTGCTCATTTATCGTCGCCTTTCTTTTCTATAACTACTGAAGAATCTCAAAAGACGGCAATTTCATAGCGTTCTCCCATAATAGGAGGGAAACATATTTGTTTCTAGTTGCTGAATGAGACGTATGATGTTGGAACTTCACTTAATTGGGAACGGACTTATTATAGTTGAGGCTAAAAATTACATAGCTGCCAATCATAAGTCATGCGACGCAAAACCATACATGTATTTTCTCAATGCTTTCATTGTACTAACATTAAGAATGCAAAAAAAATATATATATATATATGTATATATATTTTACTCATGTCATTCCAAACCCATGTAATTTTATTGTATTATAATTTTTTTTGTCATATAAATAGAAATTCTGCAGAATGTTCTACACTGCTCTTTCCCAATGAAAGTGAATGAAGATGGATGCTATCAAGCGCGAAAATAATTTATATAACTTGTGAGAGTAACAGACTGAAATTTCAATCATCATTCACTAAAAATATTTTTCTTTCCAAATATGCTGGTTAGCTTTAGTAGCTAATACTGTTAGATATGTAAAAGCACAACAACTATTTTATAAAATGCATGTAAATAAAAATATTTTAAATTAAATTATGCTGTTTATATATATATATATATATATATGTTAATATATTA
>NW_015628329.1:83576-88133 GCF_001515625.1 Sinocyclocheilus rhinocerous
ATTATCATATATTATATAATATGGATACATATTTTAAAATATTTATACATAAAATATTCAGTAGTTAAATAATTGATATATGTTATTTTTGTAGGGTTAGACAGTCTCTTATAAAGGGTTCAGATTTACATCATCAGACATCATGTCAGGAATTTTATTTTATTTTATTTTATTGTGGTTCTAAATAAAACAAACAAACAAAAGCTCATCAAAATTGTTTCTGAGCTATGAGCAATGTTGGACACCTGCAGGTTGTGTCATGCGTCAACCTAGCAACTGCCATTGAGATGAATTGAGATGTTTTCGACCCCTTTGGTCTAACTAATCGTGACATGGCAAGTTTGTTAATGCAATAAATATTCAATAATATTTAACTATATTGTGCAGTTTTAAATATTTAAATATAATATATTTAGTATTTCAATAATTATGTTCTTTTTGGAAGGTTAGACAGTCGCTAATGAAGGGTTCGGGTTCACATTCTTGCTGGGCCAGAAGCCGTTCAGCATGTCAGAACTTATTCATTTATTGATCGATTTTATTTATTTATTTTTGGTTTTAAATTACCAAAAGGTCAAAGAACTGTGTCTAAAACAACAAAAATGGAAGCATGCAGGTTGTGACATGTGCCAACCGAGCAACTGCCATTGAAATGAATGGAGGTGTTTTCCAGGTGTTTTCGACCTCATTGGTCTAATTTAATCATGACATGGCAAGTTTGAATATGCAAAACACATTCATATGGGTTTCACATGACCTGAAGTGTCAGAATTTAGTTTAGAGTCAGTATTTTGTACAGCATCATCCGATCTACAGTTGAAAATATTATTTTCTTAGTCGTTTTTGGTATTTTGGTATTCTCCACTCTTAGTTGCATCAGTTTCAAACCAGACTTTCCAAACTTAACACACATTTCAAAGACCCACACTACTTACTGATACAGTAAATATCCACTCTCTAATATAAATCACTTTGTACGTTGAACTGCATCTGAAAAACATGTGTGATCTTCTGGCCCCTCGTATTAAAAGGGCCCCTTCATAAGACTCCAGCTCGCTTTCATGAGCCTATATGTTGGGATCAGAGTTAGCCGGCGGGACGGGGGACTTTTCTTATCTGATAATAAGTTGCTTGTCATCAGGCTGTCAGTGAAATCTTCTTTCTCATCAACTCACACGTCGTGTTCCAATTCAATACTGCATGAAATCCAGAACACGCATGCTTCAGCGATACATCATGATGTGTTTACACTGGAATCCAAGAGTCACACTGTCTCCGTATCAATCACGCTTAGTGAAACTCACTTATCATATAACTTCCACGTTTTCAATTTAGGCTTAATTGGCTGTTGTATATTTTGGTCGGAGGCCAAGGAGAGCATTTGGAAGGGGAGTATTTTTTCAAGAAAAGTACTTGTGTCAACAATGGCTCGGTAACAGCACCGCCAAAGTCACCTTGACAGCTGGTCCAACAATGCGGTTGTTGATTTCATACTAAATTTAATTTGGACGGAGCGTTGCGATTGGCCTGTCTCGACTTTTTATTCGCCCGCCGCTGGTTTGGTCCTGTCCCAGCAGTATGGAAATAAACAGTCGCCCTCTCTCTGTATGTTTATTGTCTTTCTTTGCACAGTTGTTTACTTTTTTTAGCCCCGTTTTTGTTCTCTGTTGGTCAAATCTCTTATGTATGCACTCTATGTTGTTGATGAGTTTTAGTTTGCTGTTCCCAAGAACATCCCCCTTGTGTCCTCTCACCCTGGATCAACAAAGATTAGTGATTTACCTCCAACGCATACAAACCGCACACCCAAGCTGACTGGAGAGCTTTTCTGTGTGTTTGGAAAGGAATTTTAAAATTTCTGGGTAAGTAAGACAGTTTCTCCAGCGAGCGCATTAGCCTACTTTTCCAAGCTCGCAAAATAAGCATGTTCATCAAATGCATTGTCGATGGACTTTGAGGTATTAAAGATTTATACTTTGTTAGGCTTGTTTGTCCATTTAAGCAAAGATACAAATGCATAATTCAGCGTCTTTAACGTATAGCTATCCACCCACAATCCTTCTTAACTAGGCACTAAATGTGCTATATTTTAGCTTGATCAGCTTTTAAACATTTTAAAGCAGAAACAATACCTCTTTTTTTACATGAATTAGGCTGAATATACAAGTAAATATGAAATAAATGTTTCAAATAGTTTTTTTTTTCAGTCATTAACAATATTTTATTATGTTTACACTTTTGTTTATGCTCAGTAGTTCAACTCTGTTATGGGAAAAAGTTACAGTAACTGGCATGAAGGAAAAAAAAAGACTGTAAATAATGTGGTTTGATGTTATATTATATTTATTTATATATTGCTCTGACATTCAACACCATAACACTCCACCCCGAAAAGTGTTGACAAATCATGTTTGATTTTCTTTTCTTTTTCTTTTTTTTAAATGTGTGATTTACAGTGTTATTTATATATTATTAGTTAAGGATTATTTGTATACTATTTGTATACATTTAATTAAGTTGAATAAGTTTTGGTAATTTTAGTAATTAGTAACTTTACTAGTAATGTGCTTGTCACGATCGCTACTGTGAGGGAGCGCGGAGTGAGGAACGAGGAGACGTGGAGTACATCAACAAGGAGACTTTAATAACATCAAGGGAACCAGGAAAACACACGTAGCAGAGGAGGTTGACAAACAATACCGGACAAAGGAAAACAAGGCAGACTACACTTTAAATACTGGAGCAAATGAAGATAATCAACAAAACACAGCTGGAAATAAATGATGAACTAATCAGGGAACATAATGGAAACAGGAAGGACCAAAAAAGGGCATAAGGAAACACATGGAGTGCATTGAACAAAGAAATATAAAACAGGTCCTTAACCCTGACATTACTCCCTCCTCCCGGAACATTACATTAGTTTTATTGCTGGTACATTAGTTCCCTTTCATGGGAACTTCGAACTGCGTCCTCTAGGGGTCGCTATGGGGAACGCCTCATCGTGACCCGTGTCTGAAGCATACATTGAAAAAACACCAACTCGTTGGCCGGCGACAGCCATGACGTCACTACCGGTGCGACTATAGTATAAATAGGCGCCGGGAGCACACATCATTCTCTTCTTCGTCTTCACTGACCGTTCTGTTTGAAGCGTGCATTTCCAAGGAAAAAGTAAGAGCTATCTCTATTCATTATGGCAAGCACTAGCAGAGCGTTTTTTATTGTTTGGAAAACTGGAATTAAGTTAACAACATGTCTGGGGCAAGTTTTACTCAGAAAAAAAAAAATAATAAAATAAATATATATACTCTATATATATATATATATATATATATTTCCCCTTCAGGAACTCGAGCTGCGTCGCAAAACGCTTTGGGTACGCCCCTGTGTTCTCAAGCTCTGAAACACCTGTGTAATCTTTCCGAGGGAATCCCGGGTGACGTCACCGGCGGAGATGACGTAGGGACCAGGAAGTATAAAAGCACATGCGGTGGAGACAGCGGCAGCTTCTGTTGTTCAGTAAACGCTCTATGTGTGTTATGTCTTATTTATTGTTGTATGTCAAAACATATCATGGCAAAGTCTTGCAAGAATATTGAGTCTGACAAGCAGCGTTTCAGGCTGTGTGTTCCTCCTTGCCCTCGTTTCATCACGGGTGAGGATACACACAGTTTGTGCGTTGCTTGTTTGGGAGCGGAGCACGCTCGGTCAGCTCTCAAGGGAGCTGATTGTCCGCATTGCGTTCGCCTCTCGATGCGGACGCTCCACTCCCGGAGAGCACTCTTTGAGGAGGGTGCTCTCGCCAGCGTTCCCCGTGGTTCAGGTTCTGCCTCTGCCGAGGCAGAGCGGCGCCTTAAATCATGGAGCTCGGAGATGGATCTGGCAGAGAGAATTGAGACGGGCACGTCCTTTTCTTCTTCTTCGCCTGCCAGATCTAGCGCTCAATCCCAGGGGATGGAAGCACGTTCTGAAACGGTTTCTTCCGCCCCGGGAGAGGGCTCGACGCTTGTGTTGTCTTCCTATGAGGAGGGAGGTGACGCGAGCGCCGAACGAGACGAGTCTGTGGACTTGCCACCACAGTCTGTCTTGTTTGAGGAGCTGTTGGAGGTGGTGACAAGAGCTGTGGCTAAATAAAATATTGACTGGCCAGCAGAAAAAGAGCGTCAGGAGCGTACAAAAAGCAAGCTCGATGAACGCTTCCTGCGCTCGAAGTCTCCGCCTCCGCGCCGGGGTCTGCCATTTTTCCCGATCTGCACACTGAGGGATCTAGATTGTGGAATAAACCATACTCGGCCCGCCTCTTCAGTCCCAATGTGTCTCATTATTCTAATGTGTTAGGGCTGAATGAGTGCGGTTATGGGAAGATTCCCCGGGTTGAGGATACGCTTGCGAGCTATCTTTTTCCTGGCGGTGCATCTTCCCTTAAGAAGATGCCCCGCTTGCGAGCTATCTTTCTCCTGGCAGTGCATCTTCCCTTAAGGCCCCGGTATTACCCACCAAGCCACTTAGGACTTCTTCGGCTTTGGTGGGTAAGGCGTACACGGCGGCGGGGCA
>NW_015628329.1:88925-96719 GCF_001515625.1 Sinocyclocheilus rhinocerous
TCAGGAGCGTCCAAAAAGCAAGCTCGATGAATGCTTCCTGCTCTCGAAGTCTCTGCCTCTGTGCCGGGGTCTGTCATTTTTTCCCAATCTGCACACTGAGGTGTCTAGATCGTGGAATAAGCCATACTCGGCCTGCCTCTTCAGTCCATATGTGTCTCACTATTCTAATGTGTTAGGGCTGAATGAGTGCGGTTATGGGAAGATTCCCTGGGTTGAGGATACGCTTGCGGGCTATTTTTCTCCTGGCGGTGCATCTTCCCTTAAGGCCCCGGTATTACCCACCAAGCCACTTAGGACTTCTTCGGCTTTGGTGGGTAAGGCGTACACGGCGGCGGGTCAGGCTGCAGGTTGCTTGCACATTATGGCGGTGTTGCAGGCATACCAGGCTGACCTGCTGAAAGAGATGGATGAGTGAGAAGATATAAAAAAACGATGATATCGCTGAACTGTGTAGAGCCATAGATTTATCACTCTGAGCCACCAAGGAGACCTCCAGAGCTATTGGGTGGTCTGTGGCAGCCCTGGTGGCCACAGAGAGACATTTGTGGCTGACCCTGTCTCAGATGAATGATAAAGACAGGGTCTTTCTCCTGGACGCCCCGTTATCACCTTCTGGCCTGTTCGGCCAGGACATTCGGTGTCAGGACATCTGAGGGCAGACCCCTCTGCGGAAGAGCGGTACACACCTCATTATACGGTGCCTGTCTCTCCTCAGTGCCCTCAGGAGATCGTTCTGTTACCCCTGCCACCCCTGGTGCTTCAGGGCACAGCGATCTCCAGCGAGTGTATCTCTCAGCTTCCGCCCGGAAACGTAGCGGTCCTGAGAGGCTCGCTACCTCCAAGGAGGTCTCTAGAGCAGCTAGATCGGCCGTCTCCTGCTGGTCCTCCACTTCAGGGTACCGAACTAGCAGCTCTAAACACACCAGAGGCCAGTCTTGAGAGACTGGTTCCCTTAGTACATTATCTGGCAGCGTGGAAGCTTCTGCCAAATGGGTCCCAATGGGTCCTGCACACTGTAGAAAGAGGGTACAAGATTCAGTTCAGGTCACGTCCGCCTCTATTCAACGGGGTGTTTCCCACTCTGGTGGGCCCCGAGCAGGCTCTGGTAATGGAGTAAAAAAAAGTAGACACTCTCTTGCGGAAGGAGGCCATCGAGGTGGTCCCTCTTCTCGACAGAGAGTCCCGGTTCTACAGCCGTTACTTCATTGTTCCGAAGAAGGATGGGGGGCTGAGGAGGGGGGGCGGCACTCAAGGTCGAAGTCATCTAAGGAGATGACTGGTCTGAGGACCGTCATTTTCAATAAGAAGGCTTCGGCCAAGAGATCCTGACATAAAGGTGTCAGGACATCTGAGGGCAGACCCCTCTGCGGAAGAGCGGTACACACCTCATTATACGGTGCCTGTCTCTCCTCAGTGCCCTCAGGAGATCGTTCTGTTACCCCTGCCACCCCTGGTGCTTCAGGGCACAGCGATCTCCAGCGAGTGTATCTCTCAGCTTCCGCCCGGAAACGTAGCGGTCCTGAGAGGCTCGCTACCTCCAAGGAGGTCTCTAGAGCAGCTAGATCGGCCGTCTCCTGCTGGTCCTCCACTTCAGGGTACCGAACTAGCAGCTCTAAACACACCAGAGGCCAGTCTTGAGAGACTGGTTCCCTTAGTACATTATCTGGCAGCGTGGAAGCTTCTGCCAAATGGGTCCCAATGGGTCCTGCACACTGTAGAAAGAGGGTACAAGATTCAGTTCAGGTCACGTCCGCCTCTATTCAACGGGGTGTTTCCCACTCTGGTGGGCCCCGAGCAGGCTCTGGTAATGGAACAAGAAGTAAACACTCTCTTGAGGAAGGAGGCCATCGAGGTGGTCCCTCCTCTCGACAGAGAGTCCGGGTTCTACAGCCGTTACTTCATCGTTCCGAAGAAGGATGGGGGATTGCATCCAATTCTAGATCTTCGATTGTTGAACCGCTCAGTCATGAGACTCAAGTTCAAAATGCTTACTATAAAGGAAGTCGTGTCTCAAATCAGGTCCAAGGACTGGTTTGTGACTATAGATCTGAAAGATGCTTACTTCCATACATCCATCCTTCGTCAACACAGGAAGTTTCTGAGGTTTGCTTTCGGGGGCAAAGCGTACCAATAGATCGAGTCGATCCTCACGACAGACAAGAGAGTGAAAGAAGGCCAGTCACTCAATGTGAAGCAGTTCCAGAAACTGTTGGGTCTGATGGCAGCTGCGGCCAACGTGATACCTTTTGGCCTGCTGTACATGAGACCCTTGCAGTGGTGGCTCAGGACCAAAAGGTTTTCCATGAGGGGCAACCCGTTTCGCATGATCAAGGTCACGCGGCGTTGCTTATGTGCCTTAGACATGTGGAAGAAACCATGGTTCCTGTCACAAGGCCCCGTGTTGGGGGCTCCATGTCGTCGCGTAACGCTAACGACGGATGCCTCCCTCACGGGCTGGGGAGCGGTCATGAGTGGCTATAGAATCCGGTTGCCACAGGGTTATCCCCCTCCACTTTGAATGTCTACGTGGCTGCTATTGCTGCTCACCACACCCCTGTGGGCGAGCAGTCTCTGGGGAGGAACCCATTAGTAACACGTTTCCTCCGGGGTACCAGGAGGCTGAGGCCTCTGGTATGCCCAAGGGTGCCTACTTGGGATTTGGCTGTGGTTTTAGAGGCCCTTTCGAAAGCTCCCTTTGAACCCCTGGGAGAGGTTTCTTTGAGTTTTCTTACGGTCAAGACTGTATTTATACTTGCCATTTCTTCCTTGAAGAGAGTCGGTGACCTGCAGGCCCTGTCTGTGGCCCTGTCATGTCTCGAGTTTGCGCCTGGTATGGCGAGAACATTTCTGTACCTCAGGCCGGGGCATGTCCCGAAGGTGCCCTCAGTTGTTCCACCGCCAGTCGTTCTACAGGCATTCTGTCCTCCTCCCTTTCGGGATTCTGACCAGGAAAAGCAAGCTGCCCTGTGGAGAAAGTCGGACCAATTATTTGTGTGCTACGGTCCTTATAAGAAGGGTCTTCCCGCTAACAAGCAGACCCTTAGCAGGTGGATAGTGGATGCTATAACTACTGCATACGAGTCTTCTGGTCTCCCATCATCACTGGGGGTCAGGGCTCTTTCTACTAGAGCAGGGGTGTCAAACTCAATTCCTGGAGGGCTGGAGCCCTGCAGAGTTTAGATTCAACCCTAATTAAACACACCTGATCCAACTAATCAAGTCCTTTAGACTTATTTGAAAACGACGTGGTATGAGTGTTGGAGCAGAGTTGGAACAAAACTCTGCAGGGCTCCGGCCCTCCAGAAATTGAGTTTGACACCCCTGTACTAGAGGTATGGCGGCCTCCAAGGCCTTCTCATCTGGAGTATCGATGCACAATATTTGTAATGCTGCGGGATGGTCCACCCCTCTTACCTTCGTCAGGTTCTATAGCCTTGACCTTCAGGCCACTCCTGGCTCCTCTGTTCTCTCGACCAAGCTGTGCCAATCCACACTGGTCAGGGATTGGTCAGTCTGGGGACGTGGGCATACGCGATCCCAAAGCGTTTTGCGACGCAGCTCAAGTTCCTGAAGGGGAATGTCACTAAGTTACGTATGTAACCCTAGTTCTCCGAGGGAACGAGACGCTGCGTCGCGTAGCCATACTTCCTGCATCCCTGCGAGCGCTTCCTTCTCAATCCAGAAGCTGCCGCTGTCTCCACCGCATGTGCTTTTATACTTCCTGGTCCCTACGTCATCTCCGCTGGTGACGTCACCCAGGATTCCCTCGGAAAGATTACACAGGTGTTTCAGAGCGTGGGCACGGGGGCATTCCAAAAGCGTTTTGCGACATAGCGTCTCGTTCGGGGAACTAGGGTTACATAAGTAACCTTGTGACGATATATATATATATATATATACAGTGGGTACGGAAAGTATTCAGACCCCCTTAAATTTTTCACTCTTTGTTATATTGCAGCCATTTGCTAAAATCATTTAAGTTAATTTTTTTTCCTCATTAATGTACACACAGCACCCCATATTGACAGAAAAACACAGAATTGTTGACATCTTTGCAGATTTATTAAAAAAGAAAAACTCAAATATCACATGGTCCTAAGTATTCAGATATTTCAGTTTTTCTTTTTTAATAAATCTGCAAAAATGTCAACAATTCTGTGTTTTTCTGTCAATATGGGGTGCTGTGTGTACATTAATGAGGAAAAAAAATTAACTTAAATGATTTTAGCAAATGGCTGCAATATAACAAAGAGTGAAAAATGTAAGGGGGTCTGAATACTTTCCGTACCCACTGTATATAGACTAATAACATTTTTTGCATTGGGACATTTTTGACCATTAAACCAAAGACATAAAAAATGTATGATTTCATGAAAAATACAGAAACAAAATGTGATATTCTTACTAATAATGATTTATATTTTAATATATTTTAAAAAGCAATTTATTCCTGTGGTGGCAAATATAATAATATCACTATATAGTATTAAAATATAAATAATTAAAATATAAAATGATTAATATAATGAAATTAATAATTTAAATAGGTTTAAAGTGAAAAGTATTTATAAATCATTGTAGTGTTTGCAACACTCACTGCAACTAAGTAATAAACTGCTTTAAGTAACACAATATATCAATGCATTAATATTGAATGAAAAAATATATACTTGGATATTACATTTGTAAGCAATATATATAAATGTAATGAATGCATATATATAGAGAGATATAATTAATGATGCCATTAAATGAAATCATCAGTGACAACTAGAATTACAAATAAATAATGAATGAATAAACAAACAAAGAATTAAAAAGAAAGAAAGCGGGATAGATATAGATAGATAGATAGATAGATAGATAGATCAAATAAAACAAGCAAGCAAACAAACAGTATTTTCTTAATGGAAATGAGAATTTGAAGGGAGTAATTTCATTATCATTAAAGCTATGGTTTTAAAATAGCCTCTCTTTTTTCTGTCTTTCTGTCTTTTTCCTTTTCGTTTTGAAGTAAAATGTGACCTGGATATGTTTGCATGAAATTCACTTAACTAGCTATTTTAGTCTTTGAAGAAGCAAACATGTCAGCTTGTAAAAGAAATGTTCTTCACTAGGATAGAAATGCTTTTTTACTGTATACTACATTATTTATTTATAACCTCCAATTCACATTACAAAGGAGGAGATTTGTGTACCATACAAGCAGGGAAAATAGTCTCATTGAACTATATAAATAATAGATCAGTGTTTGTTTGAAACTCAGCGGAAGAAAAATGACAAAACAAGATGAATGATAGCATTGTGCAGAGGGTACAAACATGTAATGTATTCTGATGTGATATGTTCAGCGTTTATGTACATCTTGTTCCTTATAGCTTTTATTTGAGAACAAAAGCATATTTCATATTTAACTTAACAGATTCTCCCAACATGCAAATTTACAATCGATGTGAAATTGGAAAAGGATACTGAATAATTATGTAGTGGAACAATATTCTTCACAAAGAATGAAAAAAAAAGTGTAAAATCTTTGTGGGACAATCTGTAAAAAAAATTATCATGGTAAAATGATTCAACAGTTCTAGATAGTATACCATAATACTTTAATATATACCATAGTAATAGGTCATTCAATATCTTTGTACCATATTTACACGGTGCTCCAAAGGTATCACCACGGTACATGTCCAAAAGAACATTGTATTTCCATTCCCACAGCTTTTGACCTGACCATCCTGGATCCCCAAATCAGTGGACTAACTGGTCATCCTGGATGTGGTGTCACAAAATAGTGAAGGCTTACCTCATGAGTATTAATTCGATTATGAGATAATTTAACATAATATGATCCTGATCTATGCTTCCAATTGGAGATAATTTCATGAAGTTAAAGTCAAAACTGGACATCACCCTTGAATTCACCCTCACCAAGTGCCCAATGTACTGTAATGGTGCATTCCATTTTAAATTAGAAGCTCCTGCTAGCAACCTAAGGTACGAAAACATGGGGGCACCTCTCTCAAAGGTCTTAAGCCATTCATAAAAGACCTTTTCTCTTTAGGAGCCATAAAGTCTGGTTTGAACACTTGGGACTGAGTGACATGTTAATCAGGGGATCAACAAACCCCAGCAGACGTGGTCCAGAGGTGGAGGTGTACTTGGGCCTAATCCCCTTGTGTCCTACAGAGGTCTGGAGGCCAGTGGAGGAGCCTCAGCAACTGTACATGTCAATCTCAGCAAGGGTCCATGAGATCCAAAACCATCTAAACAAGTCGTTCTTAACTAGTTTTACTTCAGGACCAGAACATTTTGCACTGCAGACTTGGCCGATGTCAACAGTTAGAACTAGAGTCTTACTTCTTCTCAAGAACAGATGCTCAACGATGCTCAAGGTAGTTGCCAGGGTGTTCAGGGGTGCTTTTCTCATACAACAATGTAACTAGCTGCTTAACTACCATAGTATGATTTACAAAGTCCCTTTAAGACAAGTCATTTCACTCGGCGACCATCTTTGAAACACGTCTCGGGCAGCTATTTCAGTCATGCAAGAGCAGCTCCTGTCTCTTTGAATGGGGAAACAATTCTCCGAAACTATTCACCAAGCTTACGATTAAATTTCATATTTGAAATCACCAATGAAATCTGAAATCAAATAGTTTATTATGCTCAAATAGCATAAAAAAGCTTATTTTTAACGCTAGACAAGCCAGTGCGCATGTGCAGTCCTAAGCGTGCATCTCAGAATACGTATTGTTTCTATAGCATCCGGAGCTATTGATTTTATGTATTGTTGTTTTGCAAAAATAAATATCTAAGAAGCTATGCTACAGACTCACGCATCAATTGTTCGCCCCTACCTGGATAGTGGCTTATTACAAATCTGCTGCTACATCTAGCTTTCTAATTTTTCTACATAGTATTTAGCATACACTGTAAAAAATGACCATGAATTTAACTGTAAAAACTGTAAAAATGCTACAGTAAAAACCTGTTAAATGGTTATCTGTAGCTGAGGGAGCAAACATCCAGCTCTCAATCCAGACGGAGCTCAACCTACAGCATGTTCCAATGGTGGAACAGCTAGCAGTTATTTAGCTGAGGGAGGCTAGCTCAAATACAACCCTCAAAGGTGAGGGGAGCACTTGCCCGAGACAGCATTACACAGGAAGGTTCTCGTAATGCCACCTATACCTCCCGCTCGATGCCTCAGCAAGAGGGGATATCCTGGTGATCGGGAAGCCCCTCAAGTCGACCCAGATACAGTAGTCCAGTCAGCGTAGCATGAAAGCGTAACCCCAGCCCGGACGTCCAGGAAATTTTTGCAGTGACGCGCCGAGGGCCTGATGATCACGAAGGCTCCCGCAGAAACCTGTGTTATGGCCGCATGATCCAGGAAGTATGAAGCCGAAACCCGGCTTTTCTTACCGTCTGGACATATATCGACGAGTGAAATAAACACTGCAAGTCAAACACCCGGTTTCTGAACCCAGCAGAGGGGGTGCCCATCGAGGACCTACCCTAGAAAAGGGACAGAAACACACAGGTCCCGGGAAACACTGCAAAGAAACTAGCAGAAGGGTTATACACACAACCACCAGCTCATTAGATACACACATATATATATTTATATATACATATATTTAGACATGGATCGTACTCACCCACCATGGCTCCCGGGTCGGAGCTCTGTCCGAAGAAGCCTCTAGACCGGACCATCAGTAAGGTGGTTACTATGATTTAACCATAGAACCAACCAAAAACATCATAGGTCCAGTAGGAGACTGTTATGCA
>NW_015628329.1:99272-100473 GCF_001515625.1 Sinocyclocheilus rhinocerous
CCCGAAGGAAATGAGTAGATACTGAGGTATCACTCTGATCCGGACAAAAGCGCTGACGCCCTGTCTGGATCACATCCCTTAGGTCTTTTACCTACCTTCCTTTGACCCGCGATTCTTCCTACCCCTACCCGCGGGCGGGGGAGGAGCGTAAGCCGCAACACTAGCCTTCTGAGCCAGTCTCTGATCCCCAAACCGAGACGGGCTAGGACCCCTGGGTTGTTCGGGCTCAGACCTGGACTTTGTGAGGCCGCTATCCCGGTCTTTCAGCAGGTCAGCCTGATATGCTTGGAGCATCACCATCGTGCGCAATGAAGCGACAGCCCGACCTGCTGCTGCTGCGTATGCCCTGGCATCCGAGCAAAATGTCAAGGAGGGGAGTCTTAGAGGACGTCTCACCCATAGAGAGACAGCTGCGCTTTCGCGCATCGCCTCGATGTTGGCATAACTCGTATGCTGGAATCGATGGATGCGTGAAGAAAAAACGGCCTCTTCCATTCCTTCTCAAGTTTTTGGAAGTGAAAAAGAATGTATAATTTACAGTGAATAACCGTAAATTGACATCCCCAGAATTCCCTGCATTACATTTCAAATTTGGTGTTTTTTTGTTTAAATAATTATGTTTCTTCTTAGTTTTTTATTATCAGTTTTGTATATTAGGGTTGTATGTTACACCTAATGTTGTTAAATTAATGTTTATTGCATTATTTCAGTTTCATGTGTGTTACCATGATGCTGTTTAGTGTTTGTGTGAATGACACTGTGCACCTTCTATATATGCTATTATTTAAAAAAGCTGCTTGTGATGGGCTTTGGTTCATCATGTGACTTTCTCATCACCAACTGCATTTGGTGGTTATCAGTGTATTACAAACGTACAAAACAGATTTCAGTACTTCAATAGGTTGGTATATTAACATTATATCAGTTAATGAAATTACGGTATTTAACTGTAAATTTAAGTTAAAACCGTAAAACCTAAAACATTGCTACCGTATTTTTTACGGTAAAATTCCGGCAACCACAGCCGCCGTTTTTTTTAAATTTTACGGAATTTTTTTTAAAGTGTATGCATCAAAAACGTCATAAATATAAAATATAGATTTCAATTATATATACAGCAAACACAGCATTTTTTATTGGTAGCATAAATGCAATTCAGTCATTCAAATTCATAAATTCGAACTTAAACTAAACATGGTGA
>NW_015628329.1:101052-118828 GCF_001515625.1 Sinocyclocheilus rhinocerous
AATGAATGTTTATTGCGTTATTTCAGTTTCATGTGTGTCACCATGATGGTGTTTGGTGTTTGTGTGAATGACACTGTGCACCTTCTATATATGCTATTATTTAAAAAAGCTGCTTGTGATGGGCTTTGGCTCATCATGTGACTTTCTCATCACCACCTGCATTTGGTGGTTATCAGTGTATTACAAAGGTACAAAACAGATTTCAGTACTTCAATAGGTTGGTATATTAACAGTATTTCAGTTAATGAAATTATGGTACTTAACTGTAAATTTAAGTTAAAACCATAAAACCTAAAATGTTGCTACCGTAATTTTTTGCTGTAAAATTCCGGCAACCACAGCTGCCGTTTTTTTTTTTTACAGTGTAGCTATGTAGCTTTTCCAACACTGGCAGTGATTTTTACACCGTGTCCACACTGGTTGTTGTATCTCGTTGCGCTGAAGCAGAAGTTCCAAATCCATTTGTCCTGTTGTCAGAAGTAGCACAAGAGTGTGGAATAGCTTATTTGAGTAGCTTGTCCTTGTCCGACATTTGCAGTAATTCTTACACTGTCTCTACACTGGGTGTGCTGGTTGTTGCATTGCATCGTGCTGACTGCAACAGCATAGTAACAACTTGAGGCCGAACACACATAAACGAAAGTTCCACAGCCATTTGTCCTGTTGTCGGAAGTAGCACAAGTGTGTGGAGTATGTCAGAAATAGAATAAGGCATTAGTTTACTGGCATGTTGCGACAGTATCACTGATCATAATGGGTTCTCTTTAAATTTTGATGTGTCACATTGTGCCGCTTGCGTCCGATGTAGCTACAGTGTTATCTAGAACATCATCAAATCAGTAATGTTTACCTTCAGGAGTAGTTTCTGATACACAGATCCTGCTGAAACCCCTAAAATTGTAGCACAGCAGTAACATTTTGACTCTTCCAGACAGGTCTCTAATTCACTAGCTAGCATGCTGTGTATTTTTTAACTGAACCGAACAGCTGTCAGGCACTCTATGCCCTAACTTACTGGCCTCAAATATCGACCTGGATTTCCCAAAATGCATTTTAATTACAGAAAACTAAGCAGCTGTGAAGAAACTGTGCGCTAACAAGTCCTTTTAGCAGGTATAAGCACTGTTTGCTTCGCAAGACAATTGTTTTTACCAACATCTATGCAATTCTCAGCAGAAGGCGTGGACTTCAAAGATGTATTTCTTGAGTTAAACGTCACCTCTAATTTCTCAGCCTGTTCTCAATCTGTTAATCTCTCAACTCCCATCTCACTTAGCGGCTTCATTAGCAGCTCCACAGGTAGCCGTCTAATTATCTGCACGGGGCAGCGAGTTCATTACTGTTACGTTGGCAGGCCCGATGTGTCGCAGGAGGACACATGTAGGAGTGAATGAACAACTTAAGGTTTCCCCTGACATGTTAAACACTGAGTCAACCCAAAGCAAATATGTATGCAGCTAATGCGTGGTATCCTTGTGGCTGAATGTTAATTTCACATTTACTAAATTCATGTTTGCCACTGGAGGGCATCTCTTGGCAGGCTGTAGTAGGAGAAGGAATGGAAGGAATCTTAAAACCAAATTTCAGAGTTAATGTATCGGGGCATATGGAAACAGATTGCTGTTTAGTTGAGAATTGTAAATGAAACTGATGTTTTTTATTCATACCCTGCTGACAAAACAGATTAAAGCAGCCTAAGTTGGTTTGGTGGTCTAAGTAGCTGGTCAGGCTAGTGTAGTTTTTAAATGGGTTTTGGGTATGTAAACCAACTTTTTTCAGCAAATTAGAGGAGAGTGGGGTAAGTTGTGCCATATTTTACTGCTAGAAGCCAAACTTGATTAAGTGATAAATAGCAATGTTAAAAGCTTGAGCCCTGCTTGAGCCATTACATCTTACTTTAATCATTTATTTATTTATTTTGCATTTGTGACAATTTTGTTGATTGTAATAAATAAATAAATAATGACTATGTGGTTTACTTACGATGGAAGTGAATGGGTCAACTTTTCAAAGAATTTACGCTGTAAAGCCATTTTCATTTTTTTATGACTAGGTGTTACATTTGAATGGCAATGAAGTATTAAAATTGGATAAGACTTTACACAGTAAAGGTAAGATAAAATAAGATATAAAGATAATTTGTAATGCTAAAAATCAAGTTAACACGCACATTGTATACATCTAGCCTATACAGTACCAATGTTATTTTAGTATTATTGAGATACTGTTATAGGTTTTGTAATTTTTTTTTTTTTTAATTTTAGTTAAAGTTTTAGTAATTTTGTAGTGCATTTTAAAATAGCTATATATATATATATATATATATATATATATATATATATACACAGCCTTGGTGAGAGAGGTAAAGAAGAACCCAAAGATCACTGTGGCTGAGCTCCAGAGATGCAGTCGGGAGATGGGAGAAAGTTGTAGAAAGTCAACCATCACTGCAGCCCTCCACCAGTTGGGGCTTTATGGCAGAGTGGCCCGACGGAAGCCTCTCCTCAGTTCAAGACACATGAAAGCCCGCATGGAGTTTGCTAAAAAACATCTGAAGGACTCCAAGATGGTGAGAAATAAGATTCTCTGGTCTGATGAGACCAAGATAGAACTTTTTGGCCTTAATTCTAAGCGGTATGTGTGGAGAAAACCAGGCACTGCTCATCACCTGTCCAATACAGTCCCAACAGTGAAGCATGGTGGTGGCATCATCATGCTGTGGGGGTGTTTTTCAGCTGCAGGGACAGGACGACTGGTTGCAATCGAGGGAAAGATGAATGTGGCCAAGTACAGGGATATCCTGGACTAAAACCTTCTCCAGAGTGCTCAGGACCTCAGACTGGAACTAAGGTTTACCTTCCAACAAGACAATGACCCTAAGCACACAGCTAAAATAACGAAGGAGTGGCTTCACAACAACTCTGTGACTGTTCTTGAATGGCCCAGCCAGAGCCCTGACTTAAACCCAATTGAGCATCTCTGGAGAGACCTAAAAATGGCTGTCCACCAACGTTTACCATCCAACCTGGCAGAACTGGAGAGGATCTGCAAGGAGGAATGGCGGAGGATCCCCAAATCCAGGTGTGAATAACTTGTTGCATCTTTCCCAAAAAGACTTGTGGCTGTATTAGATCAAAAGGGTGCTTCTACTAAATACTGAGCAAGGGTCTGAATACTTAGGACCATGTTATATTTCAGTTTTTCTTTTTTAATAAATCTGCAAAAATGTCAACAATTCTGTGTTTTTCTGTCAATATGGGGTGCTGTGTGTACATTAATGAGGAAAAAAAATTAACTTAAATGATTTTAGCAAATGGCTGCAATATAACAAAGAGTGAAAAATTTAAGGGGGTCTGAATACTTTCCGTACCCACTGTATATATATATATATACACACACACACACACACATATATATTAGTTGCAGTTGTTTTAGTACATACATTTTAAGTTAAACAAAATTAAAAAATATTCATGTTATCTCAGCAACTAGCTGAAATTAAAAGGTTTAAGGTTTTGTAAAATTGTATTTTATTTCAGTTAAAGTTAATTTTATTTCAAGTAACAGAGGTTTTCTTTCTTGTGTTGAACATATAAGATATTTTGAAGAATTTTGGTAGCCACTTACTTTCCTAGTATTTTTTCGATACTATGGAACTTAATGACAATCAGCAGCTCATTGATTAACAATGTTCTTCAAAATATTTTCTTTTATGTTCCACTAAAGAAAGAAATGTATACAGGTTTCTAAAAACTTGAGGGTGAGTAAATGATGACAGAATTTTTGGGTGAAATATCCCTTTACGGGAATGACACATCTTACCCACTCATCTCTATAGTGCCTATGAGCTTTTTAGACCGCCGTTTACTTTATGAGCGACACACTTTTCCCTGTGTGTTGCTGGCAGATTATTAATGCAGAGTGTCTCTCTCTTTCTCCTGGCACACAGCATGTTTTTGCTGGACTGGAAAGGCCTTTAGTGTGAAACTGTCTCATGCTTGAACACCTCACATTCCCTCTCAAGTGCCTGGGAATTGCACTGATTTATTTATTTTATTTTTTAATGTGAAGGTGCCTTCCTCATTTGACAATCAGTTGTGGGTGAAATTAGCCTTGTCATTTCCATGCCTTTGCCTCTACATTTATATCGCTCTCATTGTTTTGTCAGAGTTGCCGATAACTGAATTTGCTAGCTGTGATTTATTTTTTCCAGCCCTGGATTTTAGTTTCTACAGTCTGGCCTCTCTAATATTCAACATGTTGTGTACCACACACTTACACTCTCAATGTCAGGCTGTAGAAGCTGTTTAAAGAGTCATTTTAAATGCATCACAGTAGGTGAGAATGCTTCATGAATCTTTGCTTTTATTAATGCTTATTGTGCAGTGTGTCAACTGCATATCAAGCAGCGGTGGTGCAGCTGGATCTGAATTTCTTTAGTGAATTGTGTGCAAATAAACACAACATGCAAATAAATGATGCTACTACAATCAAGCATAAATAATTATTAGCGAATTCCCCCATACATTTTTTTTTTCAGTCCCAGATAAGTAAGATTGATTATTTTGGTTTTAAAGAAATGTTCAACAAAAGCTGATTTTTTGATAATATCATATATTTAGCTCTAGGTTGCTGGTTGAAAGTTAAGATGCCCGACAGAAGCTAAAACTGTGGCTGGTCACTACTATACACGATTTTTGCATTACTGTGAATGTAATGTCACTAAAAATTTAATAACTTTTGAATCTTAAACTCAAATTTCATTACTTATTTATTAATTTAAGTAGCAAACAGACTTTTACCCAACACATACAATTCCTGAAGCTATAACATATGGAGCAATAAGGAGAAATCTTTTCATTAATACTACTAAGTGCTAAATCAATCACAATATTACTTTTTGAGAGTCATTTAATTTCATTTTGTTTCATTTAATTACATTGCATTGGCCTTAAAGCACTTTTACCATGTTGCATGATTTGTAAAACAAATACATTTTGACATTTGCATCACATAATCAGCTCTGTATATGGCTTTTCTAATGTAGTAAACTTGCTCGGTAGCGCATCCGGTACAGCATTGCATATATGATGTGAAGCGCTTGGGTACGAGTCCTGTTAAACACAAGTCAAACTAAAAGCGCTCAAATACTTGTAGAAACAACCTAAAATGACATGTTTGTTTCAGCAAATGCATTTTTACCTCACATTTGCTTTTCTTAACACTATCGATTAGATTTAGGGTTGGATTTAATGTAGATAGTACACCGGACATTTAAAGGTGCTGTATGTAAGCTTTTGACTCTACTAAAGCATAACAATACCATAATATGTTTGCAGATATTTAAGAAACATGCTAAGTTAACATACTTGTTTATCTGAAAAACAATGCTACAGTCAGTTATTCTCCTTTGAAAATGTGCGTTCTGGGCCGGAATGTCAGTCTCTGTTTTGATTTGTGAAACCCGCCCACTGCCAGTTTACCCAATTGTATTTCGGCACCCCGGGTTGCCAGTTGGCGGAAAACACAGCGTATTTCATTTCATTCATCATCAAGTGCGCTCGTTCCTGTTGGTGTCGTCAATCTAGCAACCTGCGTGTGCATTAAGTCTGAGGAGGAGGGGCCGGGTGAAAAAAAAAAACTCAGATATTTTGAATTTGGACTGCAATACCTAGCTCAACCACTCTGTGTCAATCCTACATACAGCACCTTTAATTTCCGAACTACCACGATACTCAAAAAAAAAAAAAATCAACATAAGAAAACTTTACCAGATTCACGTTCATCTGTTTCAGATAAAACCGAACACATTTAACTTTGAAAGTGTCGCAAAACATGCAAGAAGCAACGTAATACCGTTTTGCAGAAATGTTGCCATAGGCACATTTTTTTTCAATGTTTTGTTTTCCATAGATTTGAAGTAGAGTCTGAGTTATGAGGGAAAAACAAACAAACAACAAAAAAATGTTAGCATTGCCCCTGGTGTCCCCAACAACTCAAAGCCTGTGTGGAGAGTTTGCTGGTTCTTAGAAGTTGAACTATCAGAAAAGGGGCTCTGAAAGCGCTCTGGGTGCTGTATGAGTGCTGATGTGTGTTGTGAAGTGAACGCACTGCTAATAGACACAGCGCCAGAGGAAAGTGCTATATTTGGCCTCAGATATAGATAAGTTTGGCAGCTCTCCTCACTGCCTCTCAAAGAGCTACAGGTCAGCCAGCAACGGACCTTAAACGAGTAAAAGAGTGAGTTCTAATCTGGAGCCGGCGAGCCCTGCCATCGCTGAGACAGCCCGGCATAGACGCCTCCTCTGCCAACTGGTGCGAGAACTGAAAAATGGAAAAATGGAAATATGATTTTTGCAGTGCAGAACAGAATAGCAGAGAGAGGATTCTGAAGAAATGCTGTGATGCAAAAAGTTGATTCAGTGATACGAAAGATAGGATTAGCAAAAACGCATTGTGTCTGGATTTGTTCAAATAGGTACTTAGGTTTCTTAACACTCCACATGGATACATCACAGTTACATTTATCTTATGCTGCATTATGCATTTATGCCTAAAGGATAATGTATTGATCTGGAAATGTAATTCTGTACTGTAATTCCGTACTGAAGGAATCAATCGACCCTTTCTGTGTGCCGAGCCTATTAACGCTGTAACTACTTCTAAATGAGGCAGATATTAGATTTGAAATAAAAGTTTTTCTTTGATCAGGAAAGAAAGGGAATTCTCTCTCTCTCTCTCTCTCTCTCTCTCTCTATATATATATAAAACATCAATCAATCAATTAAAGGATTAGAAAGTAGCACAAAAAATAAAACATAAGAAATATGAAATAAATCTATGTATTTATTATTTATTTATTGTGATTAATTAAATTAAGTACAACAAATACTATATATATATATATATATATATATACAATTTCACAAATGTACTTGAAATGTACTTGAAATACTATTGCATTTCATATTATATATAACTTAATGATTCTAAAACTGAAGTGAGTGAGTTTTTTTTTTTCCAACAATGTCTCAAATACTGCCAGCTGAACTCAACCTTAGTACCCAGAATATTAATTTAAGAATATCGTAGAAAGCAATATTATGAATTATGGACTTGTATTTTAGCTGGAAGCAATGGTTTGAAGTTAAAACATCTTAATGATGGATTTGTTTCTTACAAAGACAAACCATTTTGCTTCACAAGACATTAACTGATGGACTGGAGTGGTGTGGATTACTTGTAAATTATTATGATGTTTTTATCAGCTGTTTGGACTCTCATTCTGACGGCACCCATTCACTGCAGAGCATCCATTGCTGAGCAAGTGAAATAATGCTAAATTTCTCTAAATCTGTTCTGATGAAGAAACAAACTCATCTACATATTAAGCTGTTTTGGATTGTTTTGGCTTGTAAACGGTGGTTAATCTGTGCAGATTTCTCTCCTGATTCAGACCAGATGACGTTTTCACTGGAGAAAGTAATATTATGGATTGTGGACTTTTTGTGTTATTTTAGCTGGAAGCAATGGTTTGAAGTTAAAACATCTTAATGATGGATTTGTTTCTTACAAAGACAAACCATTTTGCTTCACAAGACATTAACTGATGGACTGGAGTGGTGTGGATTACTTGTAAATTATTATGATGTTTTTATCAGCTGTTTGGACTCTCATTCTGACGGCACCCATTCACTGCAGAGCATCCAGTGGTGAGACGGTGATGTGATGTGATGCTAAATTTCATAAATGCTACATGCAATTTTACATTTTTGGGGGAACTTTTCCTTTAAGTGCGTTAAAATTAGGGCTGTGCTATTAATCGAAATCATCATAAAATCGCGATTTGAGCATGCGCGATTTCTAAATCGCTTTATAGCACGATTTTCCCCCGACATCCCGCAGTATGCTATCCGAACCAATCAGAATGCAGCGCGCCTAAATGGAGCACGAGAACAGAACAGACCGGGCGGTTATACAAACGTAATGCCAGGTTCACACACTCCGTCTGTGGTGCATATTTTTTTCCGCGCCCATGTTAACGGATCAGAGCGTTCACACTGCACGTGATTGCGGTCCGGCAGTGCGCTCCAGGAGCGGTGCGTCTGCAGCAGTCATGCTGCGATCCTTTCCGCACGGAGTCTATTTCTGCTGTCCTGCACGCGCTGAATTAAAGTAACAGTGCATTATTCGCGGTAAAAAAGTAACATGGATTGACACGGAAATTTAGTAATTACACCATAAATGCATATAATTAAAGTCCACTGTTTCACAGTCAACACATGGGTTTTTGGCTAGATTTAAAACAAGGAAAAGTGCACTTTTAGATAAACAAGGCAATAATAGATGGCACTCGTGGTGATCGCACAGCCCTAGTT
Organism: Sinocyclocheilus rhinocerous; assembly: GCF_001515625.1. NCBI lineage: Eukaryota > Metazoa > Chordata > Actinopteri > Cypriniformes > Cyprinidae > Sinocyclocheilus > Sinocyclocheilus rhinocerous. The sequence continues at coordinate 109,431 of NW_015628329.1, forward strand.
AAAATATATCATGATGCTAAACAGATACCTTCAAGGTACTGTAAGTCGCTTTGAATAAAAGGATCTTCCAAATGCATACAAGGACATTGAATCAAAAACATATTTGTGTTTAATAACATGGGTGTTTTGAATACTATGAACATCCATCAGCATTTGAATATGATGTCTAAGTTAACATTCTGCACGTTTTTCATTAAGCACAGATTCTAAATCTAAATTAAATTAGAGTAATTTTTAAATTTAAATTCTAATTTACTCTAAATTAAATTAGAGTAAACTCTTACTTAATTAGAGTAAGATGGCGCCGACGCTGATGGCTGCCTCCGTGGCGTGCTCCGCAGTTGTTTTTATGTTTTTGTTAGTTTGTCCTGTCTTTAGTTATATCCCTGTGATCAGTTTCACCCGAGACGAATTGCTGGCCATTCGGAAGTACACACCACCCGATATTTCACCGGTTTTTGATTATTCGATATCGTAGAAATGACTGAAATTACATAATTGTGATGCATGAATAAAAGACAGGATATTATTGTTAACTAAAACTAAATCCATAAAAAAATAAATTTATATATATATATATGAAATAAATAAATTTTTAAATAATATAAATGTTACATTTTAACTGAAATTATAATCTATCAATAAATATATATTTTATTCCAGCTAGTTTCCAAAATGTTTCATCTTCTATAAAAATACTATAGAAGATGAGAAATGTTGGAAAATATAAATATATAAAATATAGCTCAAATTAATTGAAAAGGAAAATATAAAAATAAAAACAAATTCAAAATATTAATAAAAATGACACACTGATATATGGTCACATTAGCAAAATTTTGGTGAAATTTTGCAAATAAAAAGGTCTATTGTCAATAGTGTAGTGATATATGAAGCACACCTCACACAGAAGTTACTTTCAAACCAAGCAGTTTCTGTTGGTCAACTTGAATCCGATGCGAAATCTGCGTAGGGAAATCTTTTGCCCACTTGTGAAATTTCCAGTCGTGTAGATTCCTATTGAAATGACTGGATTTCACTGAGCAAGAGTAAATGTGACCACTACCCTTTTATATCAGTTCATTAATCAGGCATTTTATTTTGCACAGCAATGCACAATTTTCTCCCCTCTGAGAGAATCACTGGTAGAGTTTACAAGAAATTTGCTATCCGTCCCTGTGTGAACGACGCGATAAGAGTGCAATTCTGCTTCATTGTCGCCTCAGACGTGATGCAGCTGGTAAGGTGAAGCCAGAGTATTTCCATACTTTCATCGCAGATAAACCCACCAATCCATCAATGGTCAAGATAATGACAGCTGATGATTCCGATAGCTTAGACGTCACTCCTGCAGGGTGTAACATGAAGAGAGGGATGCTGGGATTACCAGAGGAAGGGGCAGAGAGCTGGAGAAAGAAACGCGGGAGGGAGGGGCGACACCAAAACAAAGAGGAATCTATCCATGATCCCCATCATCAGACACGTCTCTCAGGTCTCTTGTGCTATGAGAGGGAGAGTCAGATTAAAATTCTTGGGATGTCAATGGAAGATGTCGGTGGTCTTCGGGCAGGAACAGAGCTGCAAACAAGCTCTGAAGCAAAGGCTAGATGTGTGTGTTGATACATGAAGTCCAAAGACACTTTGGCTCTCGTCCGCAGCTCTCCAGAGTCTTGTGACGGCAACACATGGGGTCAGTCCTCCGCAGCCACAGAGGCTTTTGTCAAAACACTGCAGAGAGAGCCAAAGAGTTGGAAAGTTTGTCCAAAGGCTGAATGAAACCTTTTTTTGCGTGTTTGGTTTGGATTTTGAATGCATTACTAACAATAATACAAGAGTATACTTAAAATATCAGGATAAAAACTGGCTGATTTGATCATCCCCCATTTCCCAATAGACAATCCAAAAGAACAAAAATGCAACTCGTGTGCTGCATTCAAGTCTTCTGAAGCCATACAATAGCCCCTTTCACACATACTGTCTTTACTGGTACAGCTCTGTATGAACATAGAACGAGATTACCGGTTTGAGCATGAATGGTTTCAGAGCGCGCTGACGTAAGACATCTACTCTGGGCCAATCAGAACATTCTGACTAGGGATGGGTATCGTTAAGGTTTTAACGGTATTACTACTCTTACCGATACTGCTTATCGATTCGGTACTTTAACGGTATTCTTCTCGGTACTTTTTGTTCAGAACCGTTAACGTCAGAGCTTATCGATACTCCGGTCTTTCATAATTTAGCCCCGGGACCGATTAAATACCGGGTTTCGGTACCCATCCCTAATTCTGACGCATTTACTCCGCACTGTGTAGTTCAGTTTGAAGTCGTCTAATATGATGTCTTTGGGCCAAAAGCAGCGGCATGAATGTGAACGTTTGACATGAAAGTGAAAACATTAACAAAAACACTGACTGCGTTTACCCCTCCATGTTTACAAACACAACACCGGGAGGCGCAGCTGTTTAGAGGTCATTTCCGGTTAATGATGTCACAGAATTTACCGGTATTTTGAAACTGAGGTGTGAATGGTGCTTTACCGGTAAAAAGACGGAATGCCGTTGCCTGTGTGAACAGCACATTTTGTATTTACCGGTAAAGTCGTTCCGGTAATTTTACAGCAATTTACTGGTATTACTGTGTGAAAGGGGCTAATAGCTCTGTTACAAACTCAAAATCAATCAAATAATTTTCTTTTATATGTCTTTTTCTTCCTACTATTCGAATATTCTTAATCACTTTTAAATGTATTTGTGTGCTGCTTTTCACGACACGAGCACAAAACATCCTTGTAATACGTAAGAAATCAACTAAAATATTTTAAAATACTTTAAAATAAATTATTTTGTAATAATTTATTTTATGACCAGTTTTTTATAAAAAATAGACTGTAACATGTCAAATATTAACTTCTTTCCCACTTTGTTATTTTATTTGACAAGAACAATAAATATCCCAATAAATGAAAAAAAACTAAACAAAAAAAAACTTTCTTCTTTCAGACGAATCCAGTCGGAGTTATATTAAGCAATGTCCTGGCTCTTCCATGCTTTATAATAGCAGTGAATGGCTGTTGAGATTTTGAAGCAAAATAAACTGCATTCATCCATCATATAAAGTTCTCCACACGGCTCTGAGGGGTTAACAAAGGCCTCCTGAAGCGAGTCAATGTTTTTTTGTAAGAAAAATGTCCATATTTAAAACTTTATAAACCGTAATCTCTAGCCTCTGCTAACTGTCGTACGCGTGCTTACGAGAGATTGTCGTTCCAGAGGATGACGTAGGACGTAGGCGTAGCATAAGCTTCAGTGAGAATATGCTAGTCTCGTGAGAAACAAGTTTTGTTTACAGCAAAGAAAAAACAGTCTCCTCTTGGCTTATATCGAAATCCTCTTACATTTTTCTTTACAAATCCTCGTTTTATATTTCTAATTCATGACTGGTGTTTTGTTTTGTACGTCATCCATTGGAACGCCACTCTCTCATGAACGTGAGTACAACAGTTAGCAGAAGCTAGAGATTATGGTTGATAAAGTTTTAAAATATGGACACAAATGCATCGATTCACTTCAGAAGGCCTTTATTAACCCCCTGAAGTCATGTGGAGCACTTTTATGATGGATGAATGCAGTTTATTTTGCTTCAAAATCTCAAGACCCATTCATTGCCATTATAAAGCTTGGAAGAGCCAGGACATTTTTAATATAACTCTGATTGTATTCGTCTGAAAGAGGAAAGTCATATACACCTAGGATGGCTTGAGGGTGAGTAAATCATGGGGTAATTTTCATTTTTGGGTGAACTATCACTTTAACAACCAGTCTGTAGAAAGCTGTATGATATGCTGTAAAATGTCAAATATTAACTTTTTTTTCACACTACATTTGAAATTTTCTGTGGCACCCTTTACGACTCCCTGTGGGCTCTCGACCCCATTTTGAAAACCACTGCTTACACAAAGCTATCGTATGACTTCAGAAGACCTGGAATATAGTGCATGAGTCACATGTAACACTTTTATAATGCTTTTTATGGCCTTTTGGGGGGTTTGGAGCTTGACAGCCTGTGGTTACAAAATGCTGTCATTGCATGGAAACGAGTGTTTTGTTTATTGTTTTTGTATGTGTTTTGTATCATGTTTGTTTGTTTGTTTTGTTTTCTTTTTTTATTAAACTTCTTTTTTTTGTTTGTTTTATGTAAGAAAGTAAATCATATTGATTTAGAACAAAATTATTTTCATTTTTTGGATAAACTATTCCTTGTATTAATTTTCTGGCCTACATGTTTTGGAAGTTTTCCATTGGAGTAATTTTGTCAACAAACACTGGTAAAGGCCACGAAGGATTTCACTCTCCATTGTGCCAGATGTGCATGTGACAAACAGAGCTTTGAACTTTGTTCATTATTCTCAGCTTGATATTCGCACAGTCATGCTGCTCTCATCTCTCACTCAGGAACACCAGGAGATCCATATGAAGACCCTCTTATCTGTGTCCTGAATACACACACACACACACACACACACACAGTGTCTCGGTTTAAGCCGTAGCGTGTCTTAGTCATCAGTACAGCAAATATCAAGGTGAAGGTGAAGGTGAAGTCATCTGGCCCTCCGGTAGTTCCTGTATGTGTGGAGAAATCAGCCGTTGAAAGGGTCCTGAGACATTGTCCAGAGCTTGATTGACTTGAACATGCAGCTCCAGACAGCACTTCACACTTCATAAAGAGCAGAGAGGAAAGCGCTCCCCCTGAGAGGACCTTTTGTTTGGGTGTGACATGTAACAGTTTAGAGCGCTGCACTGTGGACGGCACTGGGTGGTCTTTGGTGGCCTCGGCCTGAAAACATAGCAAAAATATCAAAAATAACACAACATCATACTGAAGGGCCAGCTGTGTGGACAGACAAATTATATTTCATTCAAAGTTGGTCAGTTATTGTTACAAATATATGTACACTTATATAAAAAGTGTTATTATTATTATTATTATTATTATTATTATTATTGTTATTATTATTGTTGTTTACTATTTTGTATTTTAAGAACAAATTACAACAATAATAACACTAATAATTATATATAATTATTAGTTTTAATATTGTTGTAATCTGAGCTCAGGTCAGAATTATATCAAGAGGTCAGAGGTCAGTTGCTTTAAAGATGAACAGACATGACACAAACATATTGAAAATGAACAATTGGAAAAGTGATCATTCCGCTGAGACGGAGTACGTGAGCAGACACGTGTCGTTTTGGGAATCATTCCTCACATGTATGGTTTTTATTGTCTGCTACAGGCTTCATGTGTGCCGATGAGGCCTATGGGACAGATGCAGCGTTCGGGACAGAGAGATATTCATCTCCTGCTATGTTTATTGCCCGTTTTTTTTTCTGGGAGCCTTTCAAGATTTACTATGGTCCACATCTTGAAAGCTTTTTTATTGTTGCAATGTTAAGCCCAAATGAGCTTTCCTCCTCCCCAGACGCGGCGTATATCATGAGTCCAACCTGAGCGTCTCTCCACAACCCACACATTCATCTGTAGCTTCAATATGCATATCATATTCCAGCAATATTTAAATGATCTCTCTTATTTAATTCCTTCTGGGTTTTTGGACACACACACTAGTTTATCACTAGTTTATCACAGTACAGTTGTATTGAGCAGTACTGAATGTCCATGAAATGACGTTTTTATAGCCATATGATTTTCCTTCTTTAATTCTGAATGAAATGAGATTCGCACAAGTTCTGTAATGATTGTTGGTTTAAATTTATTTAACCAGGAGTTTCTCCTAGAAATATATATATATATATATATATAAAAAAAAAAAAATGGAAATAAAAGTATGACAATGTTTGGGGGCGAAAACTTTACCATGGTATTTCAAAGGGTACAATAGTGTTGGAGTATTGCATTAAGTAATCAAGTATATGAGTAAAGTAACACCATGATATCATAAAGTTTCCAAATAAATAACTTAAATGTTGTCAGCATCTTGTAGTGTTTTTTTTTCAATATTTATTATTATCTTATTTTATGAGCATAACATGTCATTGAATATATAAAGTAAGAAGAAATAGTTTTTTTTTCTCAATTAAGCTTCTAAAAAACGAAAAGAAAGATCCATATATATATAAATAATTGTAATATATAACTGTATAATATGCTGTAAGTAAATATTTACATTTTTCACTCTTTTTTGATATGACAAAAGTACAATTAATATTGCAATAAATGCACATTTTTTGCTGTTTATTCTATAAAAAAAATATAAAGTAATTATGTATTACCAATTTAATTTGAATTAAAAGTATAAGTGGAGAACAAGAACAACAACTATTTCCGCACTATAAAAAAGTATCAAAATAAGTAATTAAATAGACAAATGATTAAATTAATACAGTTAAAGCTCTTATAATCTCTCTTATAAAACTAGAAATATTCCTTTTTTCATTAATATCATCCTAATGGAGGGAAAAGAAGACTCACCCATATATCAAAACATTATAGGTTTGCCATTGGATTCTTTCTAAGGCATTCATTCATTTTAATTTAAGGAAGACAGTCATGTTGGCAGATTCACAGATGGTGTTAAGTGCTTTCATGCATGTAAAACAGGGCTCTACTCAAAGCAGCGGCCCCCGCGGTGTATGGTTCCTCCATCAGATCCCAGCCGCCCGTAATCCTCCATCAGCCCTGAAGCCCTCTCTCTGCAGCACGTCTGAACCTCACACCTGCTGGCCACACGGGGCAGACGTTTGATTGTATCAGACGGCAGAGTGAACACACAGGTGCGCTGAAGCGTGTGCAGGTGCGCGAGCGCTACAATATCAGACCTGAGCTCAGTAATTCTGCTTACATCAAAACATGTCACTGTGACACTCTCGCTTTTCTAAATCGCTAAGGACCTGAGGAAACAATCGCTGCTTTCGGTCATCTTGAGTTTGATAGTCTGAAAACAGACACTTGGTGTGTTTTGTGTTGGTGAGCTGAACCTGAGCGGCAAGAAGAACTGTCAGAATATCTATATACCGCTCTCTTTCTCGCTCAGAGCAGATATCAAGCATGAAAACAAACTTTTAAGCCTGGTTTAACTTGAAAGGAAATCTGATCTTAAAGATATTAACTCCTCCATTGGCTATAGCTAAAACTGAGCAGCTATTTTAATAGTTTAAGTGACTGTTGCAGCCGCTGCATGTTCTGTCTGTCAAAGATAAACTTTTGTGCTCTTGCACACCTGATCATTCAAGACACACATTCATTCCCATCGCTGAGTGACTGTCTGACATCTTACGCTCAATGTTTTCTGAAAAAAGTGAAAAAAAGTGAAAGTGACGTGACATGTGGCCAAGTATGGTGACCCATACTCAGAATTAGTGCTCTGCATTTATCCATCCAAAGTGCACACACACAAACCGTGAACACACACCCGGAGCAGTCGGCAGCCATTTTTTTGCTGCGGCACCCGGGGAGCAGTTGGGGGTCCGGTGCCTTGCTCAAGGGCACCTCAGTCATGGTATTGAAGGTGGGAGAGAGCGCTGTACATTCACTCCCCCCACCTACAATCCCTGCCGGTACGAGACTCGAACCCGCAATCTTTGGGTTACGAGTCCGACTCTCTAACCATTAGGCCATGACTTCCCATGACTTTCTTGTGTTAGGATGGGAGACAACAGGGCCCACCGAGGTCTGCTATTTTATGTTGTGTTATGTTATGTTATGTTGTTGTTGTTGTTATTTTATGTTATGTTATGTTATGTTATGTTATATTTAATACAAATATAATCAAATACTTTTGCTTGCAAAAAATATTTATGTAAGTATACATACAATGCATACTATATATATATATATATATATATATGTGTGTGTGTGTGTGTGTGTGTGTGTGAGTCTGTCTGCACTGAATTTATTTAATACACGAGTTTCACAATTTGAGTTGAATTACTGAAATAAATTAACTTTTCCACGACATTCTAATTTATTGAGATGCACCTGTATATACAATCAACATATATTATATTATAAAATTATATAATCACTAGTACTTAATTAATGGACAACATGCACTTACTATACAGTTCAACTTAGTTATTGTTCGGTTTAGGATTTGTACAGCTTGCAATTTTACATAATTTACTGTTATTACTATAGACACAACGTGTAAATACTGTAAAATGCCGTGTTAATTTAATTAAATTTAATTAGTAATTAAATAAATAAATAATTAAATATATTTTGTTGTCAGAATACATGTCTTGGACTTTATATTATATTATATTTTGTCAAAGACTACAGAATACCCAAGACATGTCATTCGTATAGTTTTGAATGGGGGGGAAATGCAACGCTCAATATGGCCGCTCTATCTCTATCTTCTGAGTAAAAGCGCCAATCACTAATCGGTAAAGTCAGCGCATCACTGCAGTTGCCATTGAAGTCCCGGTCGCTATAGAAACAGTCAGCGCTCAGAGATGTGCTCTTAGGACTACGCATACGCACTGGCTGGTCTAGCCTGAAAAATATGCTTTTTTATTTGAGCAAAAGAAACAGCATTTATGCGACAGTTGTTGTCAGATTTCACTGGTGATTTCAAATATGAAATTTAATTGTAAGCTTGGTGAACAGTTTTTGAGAATTTGATGTTTCCCCATTTAAAGAGAGAGGAGCTGCACTTGCATGACTGAAATAGCTGCCCAAGACGCGTTTCAAAGATGGTCGCTGAGTGAAATGACTTGCCTTAAAGAGAGTTTATGCAAGCAATTTATATATATATATATATATATATATGGCCATGGCGGAGCAGGGAACTCAGGAGGCCATGGCGGTGCAGGGAGCCCAGGAGGCCGTGGCGGATCAGGAGACTCGGGAGACCATGGCGGAACAGGGAGCTCGGGGAGCCATGGCGGAGCAAGCAGCTCAGAAGGCCATGGCGGATCAGACAGTTCAGGAGGCCACGGCGGAGCAGAGAACTCAGAAGGCCATGGCTGGACAGTCTCCTTGGCCTTGGCCTCGCCACTCGGCCCGGCCACTATGGACGGACCAATACTACCCTCCCCCCAAAAATCCTTGGGGAGAATGTTGTCTTTAGAGGCCCTCCGTAGGCCTAACTCGGGAACAGTGGCCCTCCCTGGGCTTGACTTGGGGACTGGAGCCCTCCTTGGGCTTGACATGGGAACTGGAGCCCTTTCTGTGCTACACTCTGGGACTGAAGCCTTCTCTGGGCTAAAGTCGGGGACTGGAGCACTCTCTGGGCTAAACTCGGGGACAGGAGCCCTCTCTGGGCTAAAATCGGGGACTGGAGCCCTCTTTGGGCTAAACTCGAGGACTGGAGCCCTCTCTGGGCTAAACTCGGGGACTGGACCCTCCGTGGGCTAAACTCGGGAACTGGAGCC
>NW_015628329.1:123048-131399 GCF_001515625.1 Sinocyclocheilus rhinocerous
TAGTCATTTAGCAGACGCTTTTATCCAAAGCAACTTACAAATGAGGACAATGGAAGCAATCAAAATCAACAAAAGAGCAATGATATGCAAAGTGCTATAACAAGTCTCAGTTAGCTTAATGCAGTACACGTAGCAAGGTTTTTTTTTATCATATAATAAATACAAAGAAAACAGATAGAATAGAAAAATAATAGAGCAAGCTAGTGTTAGAAGCCTTTTTTGCTTTTGTTAATCAGAAGTCAGAAAGTCATAATTATAATTGTATAATAAATAAAAAGAAAACAAACAGATAGAATGCAAAAAGATTAGAGAAGCAAGTGTTATTTTTTTTTTTTTTTAAGAAAACAAGCAGTTAGTAAATAAATTGTCACGGTTCGCTACTGTGAGGAGGTCGGAGACGAGGAGTGGAATTCAAACATATAAGTTTTAATAACATCTAGGAAACAAGGAAAACACACGTAGGAAGGGTAGACATATAAAATTCCAGACAAGGGAAATTCAGAAACACAGGGTTTAAATACAGGGGAACTAATGGGACACACCTGGGAACAAATTAACTTAATGACAGGAATGGGAAGGACCGAATAAGGGCAAAAGGAAACATAGGAAGCAAAACAAACACAAAACACAGAACAGAGTCTGACATTACTCCCCCCTCCCGGAAGGCGCGTCCCGCGCCGTAACAATTCCACCAGGGAGGGGGGGTGGGCGCCCTGGAGGCTGGTGCAGGACTGGGACAAGGGGAATACTCTTCTCTGGGCTAAACTCGGCGTCTGGAGCCTTCTCTGGGCTAAACTCGGGGACTGGAGCCCTCCGCGGGCTAAACTCGGGAGCAGAAGCCCTCTTTGGGCTGGATTCGGGGGCTGGAGCCCACACTGGAGCGAGCTCTGGGATTGGGGAACTAATGGGACACACCTGGGAACAAATTAACTGAATGACAGGAACGGTAAGGACCAAATAAGGGCAAAAGGAAACATAGGAAGCAAAACACACACAAAACACGGAACAGAGTCTGAGATAAATAGAGTGCAAGTCTAAAAGGGGCAAGTTTTTGATTTTTTAAATAAAGAATAGAATTAGAATAGAGAGTGCTAGAGTTAGAGGGTCAAATAAAGATGGAAGGACTTTATTTACAATATAAATAAAGGACTTTGCTAACCAGCCAAATTGTGAGCCCCTGTTAGTGTTCTTATTGACCTCTCAAAATGAACATGCAATAAAACAAGCATTGTGATGGACAAAATGATTATATCTTTAATTTCCATGCCAGCAATCAATAACTACATGCTACAAATTGATTCTACTGAGTGCTTTTACAAGGGGAAGTACAAAGGATAAACTGCTTAAACAATCCATTCTTGGTTATTCATAACCTCTGGACGCTAAAGGCAAATTCAGAGCTGTATTTCTTTTAAAAGGCAGTGTGTGGGATCCCAGCGCGACTGCTTAAAAGAGAAAAAAATCATGGAGGGGCTATAGGGCCAATCCCATCTAGATAGTGACCTTCCCTTAATGTGGATATGAGGTGCATTTTCTGAGAAATCTGGAGCAATTTGCTAAAGTAAAAAGTGATTGCAATGTGAATGCAATTTACAAAACGGAATAAGATTTAATAATGTAAGGTAAAGTAATTCATACTAGAACAAGTCGCACACTCACTTTTAGCATTCTACATTTAACAGTTAAATGAATAGTTCACTGAGAAATGACAAATGGTCACCCTCATGTTACTGCAAACGTGCATGACCTACTTTCTTCTTTGGAACCCAAAAGTTGATATTTTGAATAATGTTCTGGTTGCTCTTTTCCATGCAAACTGAAAAAAAAAGCAGATTTCAAAGTGAAAAGTGTAAGAAAAATATAATATCTGTGCTATATAACAAATCTTATGAGAGATTTGCCATATGATAGATTTGTGTGAGACAAAGACCAACATTTACATCTGAAGTATGGTTTTGCACTTATTTGGGAGTTTGAAAGCTCTAGTCATCATTCATTGTCATTGTATGTAGAAACTAAGTGAGCAGTAATTTTGCATTCTACATTCTTAAAAGTAAAGGTACTTAATTGCAGGGGCATTTCCTCTGAGGAGGCAAGGGAGGTAGTGTCTCTTCAAAATATTGGCTAAGAAAAAAAAATTGTAGTACAAAAATAAAACAACACCAATGTTAGAAAATACAGTGTATAAATCACAAATTTTTCTAAAGAAACATTGTCCAACAGCGACACCAGCAGGTAAAGTTATAGCAGGAGTCCGTGTCTCTCTCGCCTCCACTGAGCCCATTGAGTTTTAACAGACCCCCTAAAGCGTGCCGTGAGTTTGGTGGGGAGTAAACAGGGGCGATTCCAGGATTTTATATTTATATTCCTACATATTTAATATACATATATTCAAATGAAAATGGCTACAGCCCCCCTAAAAATGGCCTAGCGACATCTATGGGGGTAATTGAGATGAATGGGGGGAAATCACCTGATTGGAGGCAATGCCTCCATCGCGATATGATTGGACATGACTGGTTATGTTTGGCTGTTATTGGTTCATGCGATAAATCCTGCCTCTTGTGTTCATGTGTGCACTCGCAAATCAGTCTGAATGAACAATATAATGGTGTTAATGGGAAGACTCATTTAAAAAAGCAAGTAAACAACTCGTACACTTAGATATAACCACGTTGTTACATCAAAATAAGACTTACAATGGCCTGAAAACATGATCTGTGGGAGTTTTTAGTGAGTAAATCAGCAAATCTCTGTGACCAATATTTACTGAGCTTTTTGATGACTGATGATCCAAAAAATTCAAAAATAGTTAAAAGTTAACTATTAAAAATAATAGCTGAACATAAGTTCACAAATAACATATATTGTTTAAATTATTACTGCCTTGAGTTATTATTTGGAATAAATGTAAAATGCCTAATATATATAATGATTCGCTTATTTATCTTCTTAAAAAATAACTCTTGGATGACCTCCTGTGATTAAATGTGCCATATCTTCTTAACAAGAAACGGCAAGTTTACTCGTCAGCCTCGAGGGTGGCATTGAATCAAAGATGAGCTCCCTCTGAATCAACACAAAGCCTCGACACAATGAGAAAGCAGGTTGCTGTCGGAGCACTCCTCCAGTGCTCTCAATTAATGCTTTTGAAATGCCATCTCTCATTAAGCGCCGATGCTGTCCGACATCTTGCAGGAATTAGTTGCGGGGAAAGAGCGCCGAGTTCAATTTCAAAGAGGGTACTAGTCAGGGAGGCGGAGCTTCTCTGTTGCATTATGGATGTGAGGCCATGCTTCGGCACAAAGAGAGTGAGATGATTGGGAAACTGCATTTATAATTGCTGCATATATTGTTTAAATTATTACTGCCTTGAGTTATTATTTGGAATAAATGTAAAATGCCTAAAAACACTAACTTGATGAGATTCATACTTGGCTTTACTAAATAGAATATTGATTACATTGTTAATGTAGAAATGTAAAATATATATATATTTTTTCATAGTGTATGTTATGTTGCTTTAACCAGATAATGTGACTGGGACATGAATTTATATCTGATAAAAAAAAAATGTTTTACTTTTTACTTACTACCTTATTGGTGGTTCTATGAAGAACATTTAACATCCATTCACTCTTAAAAACAAGAGTTGCAAAGGAGGGTTTTTGGAACAATGTCATAATATTTATATATATATATATATATACACTCCTCCAGTGCTCTCAATTAATGCTTTTGAAATGCCATCTCTCATTAAGCGCCGATGCTGTCCGACATCTTGCAGGAATTAGTTGCGGGGAAAGAGCGCCGAGTTCAATTTCAAAGAGGGTACTAGTCAGGGAGGCGGAGCTTCTCTGTTGCATTATGGATGTGAGGCCATGCTTCGGCACAAAGAGAGTGAGATGATTGGGAAACTGCATTTATAATTGCTGTGAATCATTTTCAAAATCAAAATTAATTGAATAGACTTACAATTGAATCATGGCTCCATGATGTTATTTACACTTGCCACCAATAAAGTTTTCTTGTAGGGTCTTACAAAATATTATTCGGAAGTACATGGATAAAGATTCATGAAAATGAATAATGAATTATACCAAATAAAATAGCTGCAAGCAGCAATTATCAGGGTTTAAGCACTTTAAAGCTTTTAAGCCCCTGTGTAAAAATATATTATATAATTTTAAAAAGCCTGTAATTTCAGGTCCTTTAACATAGAAATATAATGTGTTTTAACATGTATAACTGTTATAGCGCCACCTATAGTCCAATTTACAAAATGCTTGTTAAGAATCGTATGCCGCATGCTCACCTAATTTAATGAAGGAATTATAAGTTAAATATAATATTTAGGATTTATATATAAATATACTTATATATATTTAGCCAGACCCATTTTTTTTTAATTAACCCTGTTATACCTGTTCAAATGCAAAAGTTCAACTTTTTTTTTTTTTTGATCATTATTAATCTAGACAGCCCACAGATTTGCACAACACTGGTTTTGTTGAGGTTGAGTGAAAAGTTCTTGAGGCAAACTGGTTCAGACTGAGGAGATCTATTATATGATATGAATATTGTCTGTATGTGTGGAACATCGCATGATGACACGGTGGGCAATTTCTTTCAAAATTCTCACAGACCTTTGGGGTCATGAGACAAACAGGTCCACCAATTTTCCTTCCAATCGGCCTCAGTTAATCTTGTCTAATAGCTGCTTAAATTTGATTGGTCGATGGCAGACATGTGACCATAGCTTTAGACTGATAAACAAGCAAAGCAATGTTTTATTGAACATATTAAAAATGACAACGCAATGCTGAACTTGTTAAGCCAATATGACTTAACTGTGAACTTCATAAAGGAAAAGTTTAAATCAGACGAAACTGTTTTTTTTTTTTTCAGAACAAATTATTAAAGTGAAAGAATCATGAACGAAAACCAAGTAAAAAAAATTTAAATAAATATATATATATTAGATCTGCTTCGTTGCTTAAATTCTCTTTTTGGAATCACAGTAGATTTGTTCATGAAAGTTTTCATAAAGGATGATGAACCAAACTTTTCGGTGAACAAATTCAAAAGAATCAATTCACTGAGCTGAATCAAAATGTCCTTCAAAAATTAATTTTTAACACACTTCTGGTTTAAGTCCTGCCCACACTGAATAGGTTGCTTGAATACAGATACTATATTACTCAAATATGGATACAAACAGATAAGTTTGTTGCAATGTAGATACATATAATACATTTGCTGCACTAGCATCCATAGTGTTAAAGCATTTAAATTAATGGCTTGCATGTTGAATTTCAAAATAATTGGATGACTTCATTCTCGATGAGGGTTTCAAAAGCTCTGAGTTCTAAACTGCTCAAAATGAAGTGTTGTTTGGTTCCAGCCATTGATTTCGAGCTGTTCTTGTGTGATGGGTATTGGTTGACACTCAGCGCGAGGACATTGAGCTGTTCACTTTGCTCGGTTCCCTGCAAGAATTGATCCAAAAGCTATTAAATCTGCCATGCTATTTGCCCTGTACTCTGAAAGAGTTTAAGGATGTCACTTGTGAATGGAACTGGCCCTGGCAAAGTTGGCCTGTGGTACTGAGAAAAGACCTCAAACCTTAATGCCCACTGGAGTGCATTATAACCATTACCGTGGCACTAGCAGTCAATTTTTGCGGCGTAGCACTCAATCACAGTGAGACAAAACAGCATCGAACACCAATTGCGGTACACCACATTTACACAACAACATTGTTTTTTCACTGATGTTAAGATAAATGTCTGTCTCAACTGTAGTAGAAAGGCAAGGCATTTAATCTTGTTTATGTGTGATGTTTATGTTTAAATGTGTGTGTACAGGGTTTGAATTTGTGCGGTGGAATCCTAATCCAGTTTGGAGAAGAGTTTGCATAATAAAACAGCACACACTACCTGCATTGTCTCGAAGCTAGCCTGTGTTAGCGGTTAGCGTGTGTGGAAAGTGCAGTAGTGGGGGTGGGTGACTGGATTCCTCTCCCATCATTAGGACACAGGCATAGACTGGTTTGTCTTTGTCTAGTCCGTTCACCTGCAGGCGGTAGTAGAAAGATAGCTTCTGCCTTCAAATAATCGCTCTATGCCCTGCCGGTGATGGACGATTGTTCCTCTGGGTTGGTGTAGCGCTGTGGTTCGTTACATGACTTTACACTGCACATGAAACGTACAATATTTTAAAATGTACTGCTCATGTAAATCTTTCGGATAAAACTTGGATTTGGACTGTTTAACCTCAAGAAAAACAGGTGGTCTTGCCAGATGTAATGTATATATTGCAGCACACAATTAAATCTTTATGCCCTGCTTTTACTTTCATCATGTTGTTTGTGTGATTCTGTGTATAATTCACATAGAATATGGACATTCCAACTTCTTAATTAAAAGGGATAAGTAACTGATATTAAGCTTGACAAAAAGATCCAAAGAAAGACAGAGAGAGAGAGAGAGAGAGAGAGAGAGAGAGAGAGAGCGAGAGAGAGAGACTGAGTCAATGTTAAAATCTCATTCAAATAGTCTGACTGACTAACAGACAGATTAGACAGATTACATAGATAGATAGATAGATAGATAGATATATAGATAGATAGATATTGTCAGATTAAAGATAGAGAGAAAGACAGACAGACATATAGATAGATAGATAGATAGATAGATAGACAGACAGACAGACAGACAGACAGACATACAGACATATACTGTAGATATATAGATAAATAGATAGAGATAGACAGACAGACAGAGAGACAGACAGACTGACAGATAGATGATAGACAAATAGATGATAAGATAGATAGATAGATAGATATTGTCAGATTATAGATATACAGACAGACAGACAGACAGACAGAGAGACAGACATATAGATAGATAGATAGATAGATAGATAGATAGATAGATAGATAGATAGATAGATAGATAGATAGATAGATAGATAGATAGATAGATAGATAGATAGATAGATAGATAGATAGATAGATAGATAGATAGATAGATAGATAGATAGATAGATAGATAGATAGATAGATAGATAGATAGATAGATAGATAGATAGATAGATAGATAGATAGATAGATAGATAGATAGATAGATAGATAGATAGATAGATAGATAGATAGATAGATAGATAGATAGATAGATAGATAGATAGATAGATAGATAGATAGATAGATAGATAGATAGATAGATAGATAGATAGATAGATAGATAGATAGATAGATAGATAGATAGATAGATAGATAGATAGATAGATAGATAGATAGATAGATAGATAGATAGATAGATAGATAGATAGATAGATAGATAGATAGATAGATAGATAGATAGATAGATAGATAGATAGATAGATAGATAGATAGATAGATAGATAGATAGATAGATAGATAGATAGATAGATAGATAGATAGATAGATAGATAGATAGATAGATAGATAGATAGATAGATAGATAGATAGATAGATAGATAGATAGATAGATAGATAGATAGATAGATAGATAGATAGATAGATAGATAGATAGATAGATAGATAGATAGATAGATAGATAGATAGATAGATAGATAGATAGATAGATAGATAGATAGATAGATAGATAGATAGATAGATAGATAGATAGATAGATAGATAGATAGATAGATAGATAGATAGATAGATAGATAGATAGATAGATAGATAGATAGATAGATAGATAGATAGATAGATAGATAGATAGATAGATAGATAGATAGATAGATAGATAGATAGATAGATAGATAGATAGATAGATAGATAGATAGATAGATAGATAGATAGATAGATAGATAGATAGATAGATAGATAGATAGATAGATAGATAGATAGATAGATAGATAGATAGATAGATAGATAGATAGATAGATAGATAGATAGATAGATAGATAGATAGATAGATAGATAGATAGATAGATAGATAGATAGATAGATAGATAGATAGATAGATATTGTCAGATTATAGATATACAGACAGACAGACAGACAGAGAGACAGACAGACAGACAGACAGACATATAGATAGATAGATAGATAGATAGAGAGATAGCTAGATATTGTCAGATTATAGAAAGACAGACAGACAGACAGACAGACATATAGATAGATAGATAGATAGATAGATATTGTCAGATTATAGACGGACAGACAGACAGACAGACAGAGAGACAGACAGACTGAAAGATAGACGATGGACAGACAGACAGACAGACAGACATACATATAGATAGATAGATAGATAAATAGATAGATAGATATTGACAGATAGATAGATAGATAGATATTGTCAGATTATAGACAGACA
>NW_015628330.1:0-326 GCF_001515625.1 Sinocyclocheilus rhinocerous
CTTTATGCGCTTTTTTCCGAGCATGAACCTAAAGATTTCGGTCTGATCCACGCAAACAGGTTTCCGTAGTGTAGTGGTTATCACGTTTGCCTCACACGTGAAAGGTCCCCAGCTTGAAACTGGGTGGGAGCAGTCACTCTCTTTTTCACAATTGTTCAATTTGCTTTCTGTTGAGGAGGAACTCAACACTACAAAGACTTTGCAGCCAAGAAGCATGAAGACAGTCACTAAAGTTGAAGTTGATGCAAAAATGAAAGTGCAGTCATTATTTGACCAAAACCTAACCCACATTCATGCCATTTCAAACCTGTGTGGCTTTTTTCTGT
>NW_015628330.1:412-600 GCF_001515625.1 Sinocyclocheilus rhinocerous
TCGAACTGGGTTTGGCGTGTTAGGCTAACGTGATGACCACTATACTACAGAAACACAAGAAGTTTACTCTCGTGCTCTTTCGGGTAAAATTTATACTGTAATCCGCCCTGAAAGCAGATTGACAATCTGAGTAAATCCCACAGACAGAAGGACAGAGTTCATTCGGCGTGGCAGTCTGCTCAGAGTTC
>NW_015628331.1:0-720 GCF_001515625.1 Sinocyclocheilus rhinocerous
GCTCTACCACTGAGCTACATCCCCAGGTGGAAGGACCTTTTCTACGTACAACAAATTCTTTCTGCTACTGTAGGCTTACCAATGCTGTTAATTCCAGATGTGGAAACTCAACAGAACCAAATTAAATCCGTTTTGCCGAAATTAAAATTTTACAGTCAGTGGATTGAACCCAAAACCTCATACACGCAAAGCATGCGCTCTACCACTGAGCTACATCCCCAGTTAAAAAGACCTTTTCTACCACTGATGAACAACAAGTTTTTTCTACTACTGTAGGTGTACCAATGCTATTAATTTCAGACGTGGAAACTCAACAGGACCAAATTGAATCCGTTTTGCTGAAATGAAAATTTTACAGTCTGTGGATTGAACCCAAGACCTCATACATACAAAGCATGCACTCTTATCACTGAGCTACATCTGCAGCTGGAAAGACCTTTTCTACCACTGATGAACTAGTTTTTTCTGATACTGTAGGTTTATCAACATTATTAATTCCAGATGTGGTAACGCTACAAGACCAAATTAAATCCGTTTAGCTGAAATTAAAAGTTTACAGTCTGTGGAGATGCTGGGGATTGAACCCAGGACCTCATACGTGCAAAGCATGCGCTCTACCACTGAGCTACATCCCCGGATTGAAGAAGCTTTTCTACCACTGATGAACAACAAGTTTGTTCTACTACTGTAGGCTTAACAATGCTATTAATTCCAGATGTG
>NW_015628331.1:777-1026 GCF_001515625.1 Sinocyclocheilus rhinocerous
GGACCAAATTAAATCCGTTTTGCTGAAATTAAAATTTTACAGTCTGTGGATTGAACCCAAGACCTCATACATGCAAAGCATGCACTCTACCACTGAGTTACATCCCCAGTTGGAAGGACTTTTACTCCACTGAGGTACAACAAGTTTTTTCTACTACCGTAGGTGCACCAATGCTATCAATTCCAGATGTGGTAACGCTACAGAACCAAATTGAATCCATTTTGCTGAAATTAAAATTTTACAGTCTGT
>NW_015628332.1:0-4362 GCF_001515625.1 Sinocyclocheilus rhinocerous
ATTTAAGGGGGTCTGAATACTTTCCGTACCCACTGTATATTAGGCCTATATAAGATCAGCATTTGAACACGGCTTTGTTGCACTATAATAAACGGGGATATAATAAACAGATCAAAAAATAGTAGAAAATAAATAAATGAATTAATTAAACAAATAAATAAAATAAAGTACATGTTAAAAAGAAAAATGTAAATGTTGCCATTGAAGCGCTTGTAACATTAGACCTAAAAACACGTTATTTCGTACCAAAAAGATTGGTGAGCCAAGACATAAAATTTGTACTAAAATGTAGAAACAGTATGCATTTCAGACTTCTTGAATATATATAATTTCCTAATCATATAAAAAAGGCGATAATTAAATATGCTTTTTGTTTTGTTTCTTTTTCAGAATTTTAACCTACTTCTTCAGTGCCAAAAATACAGAAGAAAACAAAATGGCCAATGGACAGCAAATAACAAAGCTCAGTGTCTCCACCTCTAAGGACGAAGAGGAAATACTCGGAGCTCAAGGCTATCAGCTCATCAATGTTGACCTCAATCAAGGTGCTGGTGGAAACCAGGTCCTTCTGTGGTACAAGAAAGAGTGTGGCAACAGACCTGTGACCAGGATCCAGTTTTCATTCAATGAGAACATGAAACCTGATCTGGCTGATGCTGGGTATGAGCTGGTCAACCGAGATCTGAACGCAGGAGTTCGTGGAGATCACGTCTTTCTGTGGTACTTCTACGGGAGCACTGAATATGACATTCCTATTGTGAACCTGAAGGTCACCACAGACGCCAAAGACGAGCCTGCTCTTCTGCAAGATGGCTGGGAAAGGCTGGGCTGTGATCTGAACCGTAATGCAGGAGGAAACTTCTACCTGTGGGTGAAGAGAGAGAAGCCGAGCTATATCTGCGAGATCACAGCATCAGTTGACTTCTCTTCTGACAAGCTCCTGTTTCAGCTGGGCTACACTCGTGTGGATGAAAACACCAATCGAGGCGCTTGTGGAAACCACGTCTTCCTCTGGTATCGGCGCACAACCGATAAGAGCAATGCTCTCACTGCTCTTAACATATCCACCTCCCTCCAGGAGGTATCAAAGCTTCAGGCTGAAGGCTTTAAAAAGCTCAGTGTTAATCTCAATAAAGGAACCAGTGGAAAAGATGTCTACGCCTGGTACAAGAAAGAAGGATGTGAATCGCAGATCCAAGCCATGGTTCTGCTGATCAGCTGTAACGCCTGGAATGAGTATCAGAAAGCTGGTATCAACTTTATCGACAAAAATCTGAACGAGGGCAACAAAGGCTGGAAAATGCACCTGGCCTACAAGTAAAAACAAGCTGCCATCACAGGATCTTTCTCAGTTATCTAATTGGGAGGAGCACTATATGGCAACTATGAGCACAATTGTTTCTAATGTATGACTTTAATGTCAGTCTTTAAAGCCTGTTGTGACCGCGCCTGTTGTAATACACTCAACCACACACATTGTATTGGGCCTTTGTGTTTATGTTATGATGCATTATGAAATAAAGGCAACTTTATCCACAACTAATGCTTTGGTGAGGTTTTCACACCCGTCTTTGGGATACAACCAACAATAAGTTATAATGCATGCACAGTCCCCTCATTACATACTCATATTACAGGGTCATAATACCCTCAACACTGCTAAAGAAATTCAGCAGATTTTCTCAATACAAATGAATTCAAAGGTTTTTAGTCTTCATTGAAGAGCGTTCCAAAGAGGGACAGTATGATAGTATCGCCAAGAAAGCTGTTCTGAAAAAAAAAAAAAAAAAACTACTACTACTAATAATAAAATAAAATAAAATGTTTAAAAAAAAAATAGTGGTTCTTCGTTGTAAGGTACTTGATATTATATTAGGTGTTTCTGTTGCTCTATCCACACACTTTAGAATAAATCAATGCTTGAAATTAATCCAATGTAAAAGGCAAAAATAACCCCAAAAAAACAGAGAGAGAGCTCAAGGTATGCCCTTCATCCTGGTAGAGACCGATCTCGACCACTGACGTGGCTATGCTGATAACAGTGTTTGGCTGGTTTACGATGATTATATCCTATTCATTTTTACTACGCAAGGCACAACCATGAAGACGCCATTCGCCACTTAGAGTATCTCAAAACGCTCCCCAAAAGACAGGCGGATTTAACACCTAGCTGTAATGCAAATTTCATCAACCATGTTGAAATTACTTGCCTACTATTTATCATGTTAATCTACAATCTTTCTCAGTTTCATTGTTTTTATTGATGTTTTTATATGTAATATATACATACAGTATATATATATAGATAGATAGAGATATAGATATATATATTTTTAATATGGCACCCAGCGTAATCAAAACTGAGGTTTTGTGATTTTCTCTGTCTGTTAACTTTGAAACCATCTATGTGCTTATTGAACAAAATGAACTTTGAGCAGATATGCCTGTATACATCGATATGTGCAGTAACTACATCACATTTGCAATCAAGACTCTTTACACAGCCAGAGGAAATCTTCTCCGTGTTCACCTGAGAGGAGGCCCTGTTACATTTGGAGGCACAGATCTGGTGGAGGGCAACGCTCGACTGAGCTTGGGATCTTCAGATGAACAGTACAGCGCTGTTCACCTTTTATTACTGTTGTTCAGGTCTGGTAGGCATAACGGACCAACACCTGCTCCCCATGGGTGGCATCTGCTACTAATATGAGTGGTCGAATATGTCGGTCAAGGTCTTCATGATTTATAGGCCGGGTAGTTGGCCGGTAGCTCTATATGGAGATGTTTAATTCAGGGAAATTCCATGTTCTATTCAGATGATCGGTTGCTTTACGGATTCACACAATTCTATTAGCAATTATTATAAGAGCTATATGAGGTGCCCGGTGTCCGGCTTTGTGAATTCTTCCATTCATAATTCACAGATTTCATTTTCTATATGTCAACTGACAATATGTCTACAGACAAAACTAAAAGCATTTTTCTCATCGGAAAAAAAAAAAACTTTATTAATGACAATAGTCCAGGAAATGGTCATTTTTAAACAGCTCTGACAGCAGAACTGAATAATTTAGTTGAATAATTTACACCTATTACAGAAACCTTCTCTCTCACGGCTTAACCTAAGATTTGGTACGACAAATTGGATTTTTTTTTTTCTTCACATATTTTTATTGCAGAAGCAAATCTTAACTTCATTTAGTATTATTATCTTATCTCGCAAAATCTTATTTGATCTAATCTCTAAATTAGTCAATTGTAAACTACTTCATGTCACAGCTTTGTTCTGTTTCTTTGTGTTTTGGCTCAGTCTTCTTGTTGACCTAGTTTCTCAGTCTGTTGCTTTGATTATGGTTATGTTCACCTGTGTCCTCATTAATTACCTCATTAGTTCCTTCTTATTTATACTCCCTGTTTAGTTCAGTTCCTTGTCTGGTGTTATGGTTGTGTTTGCTTGCCTGCCTACGTTTGGATATACCTGTGGATATTGTTAAAGCTTATTTTGGAACTTTGCTTTCTTCATCGTCTTCGTCTCTGCAACCATTCATGGCGCTCCACGAGTTAGATAATCAACTCTTACGTCTGTTACCAAGCAACCAGCAACACGCAAACTGCTGCTGTGAAGTAAACATTAGATTAAAATGGAGAAATAAAAATCAGTGGCCTTTTAATTTCAATGCTGCAGAAATAGAAGTTTCGATAAGCTCGGTATTATCATATTTCGTGGGAGTCTGTAACTATTTTTTTAGTGCTCTGTCATCAATGCGCAGCACGGCATCTGGACCCTCAAAAGTCTTTCCACCATCAAACATCGCTGGTCTTCATCTTGTGTCATTGATACAGTAAATGTAACACCATTCTCAGACAGGGCTACTGTTGGATAAAAATTAAAAAAAAGTTTTTAATCAGGGGTTATCCTATGCTTCTGCAATAGCCTTTTTCTCTCTCTGTAGTTAAGACAATGAACTTAGGAAATGCTATTCTGTAAATAGGTTTGTCCTAACTGAAATTGCCATGGTCACCAAACAGATAAGATGAGATTCTAAAGCTAGGATCTTTAAAATTTAAGAATTGGCATTCTGTTTTATCATGAAGTATGCATACTATACGAAGGTACTGCGGGGAATACACCACTCTTGCATTCACCTGCATCTCTCATAGGAAGGGGGCACTCGTTCAGTTTTCAATCCGTTCCAGTTACAATTTTAAAGTCACTGAAATAAGGCCATAAAACACATACAGAACATTTGATCACAGTATATGTATAAATTTATATGAAATGTATATATTTGTTGTACAGTTACGGATCCGTTTTCGATCCGTTCAGAATCTTAGAGTAAGTGTGCATTCACTATTTTACAG
>NW_015628333.1:0-139 GCF_001515625.1 Sinocyclocheilus rhinocerous
AACCTGGACTATCAAGCACACACTTTTAGGTTGACAGTGTTTAAGTTTATAACCTTTGTTTTATCATGCCTGCATTCTCCACCATTCTGTAGCGAATCAGCTCAAAGGGGAAATATGAATAATTAATCATAACTAGTTA
>NW_015628333.1:1435-8622 GCF_001515625.1 Sinocyclocheilus rhinocerous
GGGCCCACTGCGGGCAAAAAAATCTTCCCCGCGCGGGAAGCCCGCTGTGGGCCCACACGGGCCCCAAAGGGGCATGTTTGCTGGGTCATAGACGAGAGAGTTGGTGATCACGTCTTTATACGTAGCTTCAAAGGATCCTCGCACTCTCCGCATACATGGAAGAGAGTGGGGAGAAAAATACAAGACACACTTTGGCAGAATTACAAATAAAAATAATAAAAGAATCAGGATGCTTTCTGGAGCAGAGTATAGTAGAACAGTCCGCTATATCAACAGCGCAAACGTTACACAGACACACCCACCTAGACAACGCATAACATCACAGGAGGTGTCTTAAAGGTACATAACAAATTAGGTGGCCGTTACAGATCCCCCCAGGAAAACAAAGGCTGTCCTCAGCCGTGCACAACTGAGTAACAATAGTACCTTACAACCTCATACATGAACAGTTGTAAAGAGTGTCAGATCACATAGGTGCATGTATTGACATGGCAGCAACGGGCATACATGACAATACAGTTGAACCAAAATACATATTCTGCAGCAACCCATTTCAATTAAAAGAAAACAGCACATAACCCATCACAGATGCAAAATGGGATACTTTTTCTGGTTTTTACAACTTTCTTTGTTTTTAACATCAAAACATGTAACATGTCAACAGACAAACTCTGCAGTGTTGAATAGAGAACAATGAGCTTTCACTGGCGTGCTTACTGCCTCATTTAAGGTCTAGTCTGTCAGTGTGTTAGTTGACCACCCAGAGGTGATTCTTGGCACCAGCCTAGGTCTCAAGTTATAGCAACGCCTGTCAAGGTCACAGTCACTGACAGAAAAATTATCGATCTTAGAGGTTATGTCAACCTCCTGGTGAGGTAAACAATCAACATTGTCCATATTGTCTGTCAGGTCAAAAGCATCGTCCACCACTGACTGTCTACAGTCCTCCCCGGCTTCAGGCTCAGCAAACCCTGTGGTAGAAAAGTTGTCATCTTTGTCCCCAGGCACCTCATCCTGAAATGAACAGTCACCAGGAGCTCCTTTAAAGCAACTCTCTGAAGTCACATGCGGGCCATTACATGAATCCCAGGTACGGAATGGTTGCAGGTTCACAACATGAAAGACACCTACGTCTCCCCCCGTACTCACGTCCGTGAGCCTATAGTTCACATCTGACAGTTTCTGTGTGACACGATACGGTCCTGTATACAAAGGTGCCAGCTTGGCTGTGAAGCTTGCCAGGGCATCAGATCGGGGATGTGTCCTAACTCTAACCAGGTCATTCACACAAGTAAGAGACAGAACGACATTTACGATCATAATAATGCTTTCTTTTGGCATGGCTACAATCCAGGACAGACCTCGCATGATCGTGTGCTTCCTGAATTGATGACATCAGGCTTTCAGGGTAAGGAATACCTGGCTCACCAAAACCATCAGAGTTTGGCTGTGTAATGAGACCGAGAGGCGTATCAAATTCCCGTCTATACAACAACATGGAAGGGCTTTGGCCTGTACTCTCATGTGGGGCGGTTCTCAGGGCAAAACAAATTTGCGGAAGATAACGGTCCCAAGCGGTGCATTTGTTGCCGATGTAGGCACAGATGGCAGTCTTCAAAGTGCGATTCACCCTCTCTGTTGCATTCGTTTGGTGGTGGTACGCAGTCGTGAGTCTGTGTTCAGAGCCCAATGCAGAGAGTACATTTTTGAAAAGTTCACTAACAAAAGGGGACCCTCTGTCCGAAATCAGGTATGTAGGGGCACCATGTCGTGCAAAAACCTCACTGAGCAGCTTGCTTGCCGCTACCTGTGCAGTTGCTTCTCTCACTGCACTGACTTCCACCTACTTTGAAAAATAATCTACAAAAACAAGCATATAAGCGTTTCCGCAAGATGTGCGAGGTAAAGGCCCTACAAAGTCAACTCCAGTGTACTCCCAGGGTCTTCGGGGGCAAATCGGTATCATAAACCCAGCAGGTTTCCTTTGGCTAGGTTTAGTGAACTGACAAACAGCGCAAGAGATTGCATACTTTTTGGCCTCTGACGACATTTTTGTCCAGAAAAATCTGTGTTTTAGTCTTGCCACAGTTTTTGTCGTCCCCAAATGTCCAGCAGTTGGGTGATCAAACTGATCATGGTAATATTCCAGCAAAGATCGTCTGATGGCAGTTGGAGCATAAAGCTTAAGCTGCTTCAGAGGGTGAAGGCTACAAGACACTTTGCCGTCTTTGAAGTACAGAAGATCATCATGCATTGAATACTGTGACAGCTCTCCTGTGTCACTCTCCTCTTGCCCCTCAAGCGTGCGTATAAGTCCCCCTGTAACCGGGTCATTGAGTTGCAGCTGTCTTATGTGCTCGCGGTCTGAAAAGATTACAGGAGGCAAGGCACGCAGGTCAAGGCCCCCTATAACAGCGTACTCAGGCAGAATGTCAATGGGTGCATCACAAAAAGGCATGGGGTTTCGAGACAGGGCATTGGGAACTTTATTACTCACCCCTGGCTTATGGACAATGTTAAAATCAAAATCTTGTAAGCGGAGGGACCACCTAGCCAGCCTGCCTGTGAAATTTGGGCGGGACATTAACCATTTTAGACTGCTGTGGTCTGAGACAACAGTCACGTGAAGACCCTCAACATACGGTCTGAAGTGTTCTAGGGCCCAGATGACGGCCAAACACTCTTTTTCTGGAGTAGAATAAGGCTTTTCAGATTTGTGCAATGCACGGCTCGCATAGGCCACCACAACCTCTCTGCCATCCTTGCCCTTTTGCATGAGGGCGGCACCAAGTCCGACATCACACGCATCAGCATGAATGAAAAAAAGGAAGGGAAAAGTCCGGAAATCTCAAGACAGGTGCAGAAGTCAGCTTCTCTTTAAGGTAGTCTATGGCCCCCTGACATGCATCTGTCCACACGAACGGAACATCTGCCCTGGTAAGTGTGAACAGTGGCTCTGCGTGGCAAGGTGTAGTCATGGATAAAACGTCTGTAATAACTTGTCAGTCCTAAAAACTGTCTGACTTGTTTGACGTTGACTGGTACTGCAAAATCTGTGACTGCTCTCACCTTGTCCTTGTTTGGCAGGATGCCCTCTGCGGTGATGTTATAACCAAGGAAGGTAGGTTCGCTTCTGCAGAACTGACACTTTGCTAGCTTTATAGATAGTCCTGCTGACTCCAGTCGGGTGAGAACATCCTTAAGGTCAACAAGGTGCTGTTCAAATGTGGGTAAGGCCACGACAATATCATCCAGATATATACGGCACAAGACTTATATATGAGACTATATAAGTCTCTGGAAGGTGGCTGGCGCGTTGCACAGGCCAAAGGGTAGGACACGGAATTGAAATAGCCCACAGTGGGAAATAAAGGCAGTCTTGGGCCTCGAGTCCTCTGCGACAGCCACCTGCCAGTAACCTTTGGCCGGGTCAATCGTGGAGATATAAGTCCCCCTGGCCAGGAAGTCAAGAGACTCATCAATTTTTGGGAGTGGGTATAAGTCCTTCACTGTACATTTGTTCAGGCCACGATAATCAATGCAAAATCTTGGCTCTCCTGATGGTTTTTGCACGATCACCACAGGAGCAGCCCATGGGCCTGAAGCAGGTTCAATTATGCCATCCTTTAACATTTCTCAAATTTTCCTTTCTATCAACTCCTTTTTTGCCAGAGAAGAGCAGTAAGGAGCGAGATGGATAGGTTTTAAAGTACCCGTTTCGATACTATGTTCGACCATAGATGTGTGGCCCAAATGTCCATCAAACAAAACATTGAAGGTCTCCAGTAATTCAGCCAGCTGCCTTTTTTGGTGATCATTTAGAGAAGCCCCTGCTATTTTTTCATCCAAAGCGGAAGATTCAACCCCCAAAAATGCCACACTGTGGTCAGGTACTGCCAGATCCACACCCTCTAGCTCCTCTATGTACATATGTTCCTCATCAAGCACCACTGTTCTGGACAGAACATGAATTGTTACTGAAGCTCTCAGCATAAAGTCCATTCCCAAAACAAGGGGAGTAGAAAGCCCTGAAATAACAGCAAACCGATGATAGAACCGCTGGCCCATAAAGCCTAGGGTCAACCACGTCATGCCAGATGGGAGACAGGCTGCTCCATCTGCCAGCTGAATATGAGGTGCGGACCATGGTTTTGTACGTTTGTCCCCCCCAGGAATAGCTTGGTTAACCTCTGCCCGTACCGCAGAAAGAGAAGCACCAGTGTCAAGAGTGGCATCAAGAACTTGCCCCTGAAGATTAACTTTGACTCTGAACGGAGTATTCCAGAAAGATGTAGATGTAACATCTTCCACGTGACCCAAAGTTGGCTGATTGGTCACAAATGAACAAGATAAGTGAGGCGTATCTATCTTCTGGAGGGAGGATTGCCTCTTCGAAACCTCCTCCCCCCCCTGAAGTTTCCCGCCTGGCCATTGTCAGAATTCAGTACGTCCTCACCGTCAATCCGGCCATGGCCACCCAACTGGCCCAAACTTAGTGCACTATTGCTGGTGTCGGCCTGTTGATTAGGTGCCCCCCCCTGAGTGCAAATCTTGCTCCACCCCAGAACTACAGTTAGGACAAGTGCGAGTGGTGTACCCTGGTAGTAAGCATTTGAAGCATTGGACGACCCTCACAGGTTTACCGATAGACTGCGCCGGGGGTAAACTCTGTCCACTTGGGCCAAGGACTGCATGAAGCTCATGGGCGCACAAAAGAAGCTCCATGACTGATGGTATAGGCGTGCCATAAAGCGCAACCCTGTACTTCTCACGCGCATGCTTACATATCAAGCCTATTTGTTCCTGCTGTGGTGGAGGAGTTTTTAGTTTACGGAACTCACTCAGCATATGAGCAACAAAAGTACGTCATGTCAGATGGGAGACAGGCTGCTCCATCTGCCAGCTGAATAGGAGGTGCGGACCATGGTTTTGTACGTTTGTCCCCCCTAGGAATAGCTTGGTTAACCTCTGCCCGTACCGCAGAAAGAGAAGCACCAGTGTCGAGAGTGGCATCATGAACTTGCCCCTGAAGATGAACTTTGACTCTGAACAGAGTGTTCCAGAAAGATGTAGATGTAACATCTTCCACGTGACACAAAAATTGGCTGATTGGTCACAAATGAACAAGATAAGTGAGGCGTATCAATCTTCTGGAGGAAGGATTGCCTTTTCGAAACTTCCTCCCCCCCCCTGAAGTTCCCCGCCTGGCCATTGTCAGAATTCAGTACGTCCTCACCATCAATCTGGCCATGGCCACATCATTATCCGTTCTTGGTTATCTGAAGGCAGAAAAAACATTTTTAAAAATTCACAGAACTGAGCCCATGTGGTTACATGTGTACTAAGAGCATTAAACCATTTCCTTGGTTCCTTTGACAAGAAACGCGAAAGTTCAAGGAGAATCTGAGCATCTGTAAGGTCCAAAGACGTTCTGTATACATTTAGCGACTGAAGCCAATCCTCGGGATTCACAACTCCATCTCCTGCAAACACAGGTGGCTCAAGCCGCGATTGATGACGCACAGAAGCGAGGACCCTTGACGTAGCACTCATGTCAACAGAGGAGGGCAGTGTCAACACGGATGTATTTTCATAGGTCACATTGACAGGTACTGACCTTAAATCTTGCAAAGGAGCCTGGGCCCGGTTGTACGGCGTGGAGCTAGCCAAGGGGGAAGTTGTGTCACAACGGGTACAGAGCATTCATTTGTTCCCAAGCACTCCAGCATGTTCTTTTGCAGGTCAAGTGAGTCACGGAGGCACTGTTGTAGCACCGCCACTTCTGATTGTAAAAGTTGAACTTGAGCTTTTAAGCCCCCAACAGTATGCTGTGACTCTCTCTGTCTCTGCATATCGTCTGTGTCTGAAGACAAGTCAGAAAGGTCAGTTTGAAAGTCAGGGTGAGTAGCCATAGCAGGTATAATAAACCAGCATAACCAATATATGGGAGACAAACAGCAAAATTCAGGAATTACAAATCAAAAAGTATCTATTAAAACACTTTTTTCCACTCACCAACTGAAGAGAAACAGAAGCAGTTCTGTAAAATATTCAGTCAAAAAACATTCACTGTACTTTTTTCCTGTAACTAAAATTATCTCCCCTAATCACACACTTTTACCCAACCAAGTGTTCTTATTAGGGGGCGAGCTCAGCTGCACTTGTCCAGTCAACGTGAGGTTGAGCCAAAAACTTTTTCTTTACTCCATACAAATGTCTTTTGTTTTTCTTTTTAAAGGGGTCATATGATGCTGCTAAAAAGAACATTATTTTGTGTATTTGGTGTAATGAAATGTGTTTATGCGGTTTAAGGTTCATTTTAGGTAGGTGTGGCTGACTCTTAAATTGTATAAAGAATATCTCTTTGGATTTGAGACTTTAGTCTTTGCAACTTTACAGATCTTCTTTATGCACCAAGAGCTTGTAACACTCCAAAGAGAAAGGAAAAATTGAAATCGCATCATATGACCCCTTTAAAAGATACGAGAATAACATTGTTAATATTGTAAAATTCATAATTTGTGAAACAACTTAAATGTCAACTAGAAAGCAGCTCTACAGAAGACATTAGTGTCATTATTAAACTGAATTTTGTTCAGTGTTGTTTCAATTCAGTTCAATTACTGTGTCAATGCTCCAGTTCATCAATTATGAAACAGGTTCATTTCAAATATAAGCAGTTTTACAGAAGGCAATAGTGTCATTATTCTACACAATTCAGTTCAATACAGTAATAGCGCACATGTTAGTTAGTCATCATCCAGCTCAATTTAGTTCAAATTCTCATCTGATAGTATCAGTCCAGTGAAATCAGTAATAGTAATTGTCTTTTAAACCCAAACTGAGCAAGTCCAAGGCAATAGGGACATTTTGGGTTGATTTAAATTTTTATATATTTAACCCTGCCCACAGTTTAATCCTTAAATATATAATTTTTCCTTACGATAACCCAAAATGGTTATCTCTTGAATATATATATTTTATGAGCAAGATTTTTCATCCACAAGCAAAACCGGCTTAAATCTCCTTTGTTTTCCTCTTGTTTCATCCCTCCGGCTTATAAACAACAACAACAAATGCAATATTTTGATGCATTGATTATATGAATATTATGATTATTTAAATATATTTTACCTTGTCATTGTGCCTCTTTTTCTGTGTATATAATCTC
This sequence comes from Sinocyclocheilus rhinocerous, assembly GCF_001515625.1. Classification (NCBI taxonomy): domain Eukaryota; kingdom Metazoa; phylum Chordata; class Actinopteri; order Cypriniformes; family Cyprinidae; genus Sinocyclocheilus; species Sinocyclocheilus rhinocerous. The sequence goes on from NW_015628333.1 coordinate 8,607, forward strand.
ATACTATGATGTATGC
>NW_015628333.1:8985-9703 GCF_001515625.1 Sinocyclocheilus rhinocerous
GACGTCGATCAGCTGCTAGAAGATCTCGCCTTTGGAGAAGACTGTTAATTTTACACTTGAAAAATGTAAGTATTACTGCTTAAAAATTAAGATTACCCCAGAATGCATTGCTAGCCCACCCCAACACTTATGAACAATAATAATGATAAATGTTGACCAATAATTAATTAATTATATATATATATATATATATAGTAAAACAAGCTAAATTTAATTTGTTTTGTCATATGCCAAAGCTATGCATGAATACACACTAGACAAACGCAGGGGATCCACTGTATAGAGCAGTACTCTAATGGAATTAGTGGGCTAAAATCAGTCACACCTCGACTTTCTTCCAAATAACGCACATTTCATTCATAATATTATAAATATCAGCTACACATATGTCTCCACAAATATCTCCACAAATATCTGATATTGAGGATGAAGACCTCTTTGCCTCTACTTCTCCCCAGCATTAGCCTTCAGGTGGGTTTTTGCATATGTCTGTGTGTGTGTGTGTGTGTGTGTGTGTGAGTGATAGGAGAAGTTGCCACCACCAATATTTTAAGAAGACATTAGTAAGTGGTGAAAAGATGGCAAGAAGGTGGCTAATTTATTCAATGAAGAACAACAGTCTCTTTTGCTTCTGCTGCAAATTGTTTTCCAAGAGGAACATTTATTTAAGTTCTGATAACTTATACTGTCATATTTTGTGCAGAATTGTGTTCATTGT
>NW_015628333.1:10595-10862 GCF_001515625.1 Sinocyclocheilus rhinocerous
TCTCGCTCGCCCAGGGTGTAATTCAATGTAGAACCGCCACTGGTCCTAACAAACATGTATTTACAGGCGGTGAATCCACATCCTACTGCATCTCAACACAGCTGTTCCAGTTCTGCAGCTTTATTCTGATGAAGCAGCTGACCACCGTTTCCACCTTCACCTGTCTCTGCTGTCCATCATGACCATCACTGCTGCAGTCAGACTGAATCTGATCATGGATGGGAAAGGGACATCGAGGCTATCATTGCCTGAGTGCACAGAGAGGAT
>NW_015628333.1:11172-12589 GCF_001515625.1 Sinocyclocheilus rhinocerous
TCCCTGTAATAAGAGCACTGTAAGTCACTTCGGATAAAAGTTTCTGATAAATGGATAAATGATTTTTGTAAATCCTTTTTTGTGTCTTGGGCACAAACGCTCAATAAAGCTGCTTATTTCTTAAAGTTTATTTCTTCAATGTACTACTATAATATAAATGCATGCATATATTTCATACAGTTTCTTTTTGGGGGGTTTAAAGGGTTAGTTCATCCAAACATATACATTCAGTCATTATTTACTTGCCTCCACACTGTTCAATCCTTGGGGTATTTTTTTTTTCCTGAACATCTCTTCATCCTCAGTGACCCGAGAGCCAGTGAAATCATCTAGAGAAAGACAAAAAGACATTGAGGATGTGAGTTTGGTCAAATTTGTCCTGCTGGTTTCTGTTCATACAATATCAGTCAATGGAGTCTGACTTTCAGAAGCTTCATAACATTATTTGATTATGCTTTTGAAGCTTCTGAAACTCAGGTGTCATTGACTGATGCCACCAGTCTGCGGACATTTCAGATCATACAAAAACGCAAACACAATACAAAAGCGGTCATTTTAACAGCACAATGCCATTTGATTTCTGTATTAGAAGTAACAGAATGATCTTACTTTATATTTTTGTTTCAGGTTTTCCCTTTTTTTCACAAATCCGTCACCTTGCCTTGCAGGTCCTGCTCCACCACAAAAGCTCTGCAGCAAATGCACGGGAATCAAGAATCAGAAAAGTGCTGTGATAACTCTGTTTGAAATTACAATAATTAAAATAAACCTGCTCCACCACAAAAGCTCTGCAGCAAATGCACAGGAATCAAGAATCAGAAAAGTGCTGTGATAACTCTGTTTGAAATTACAATTAAAATAAACTACAACTTAAGATTTAAAAGATGTTTTATTCATTCCTGTAGTATTCTCACTCACAGCCTTTGATGGCAGCATTCCTTCATCAGTCACTCTGCAGCGGATAAATACATTTGTGTCTTTCTGTTCCTGTAACATCCAGACAAGAGTCAAGTCACCTCTGTGATTTATCTGCTCAATACTGCATTTACATGTTGTGTTAACTCGCTTTTTATCTAACACAAGTGCTCCACAATTTATCAACAGTACTAATGGACAAATAAAATAGATAACGTATGTTTAGTTACTTTATGTAGATTTGTTTATTAACATTACTTACATTCATCTAAAGCAGTGTTGACAACAGTGAATTCTACATAATGGCACACAGACATTTCATTCAGATGTCTGTTCATGTTGTGATGTGCTCATCTGCAATTCTTTTAGAATATTGTCCTGCCAGATATTAAATAGACATTTAGTAAGCGTCTTTAAGATGTATATGGTTTACGTAAATTCACTTTGGTGACATACGTGTGCTTACTGGAGCTCCGCTGTTCACTATACATAATAAAACAAG
>NW_015628333.1:12664-20216 GCF_001515625.1 Sinocyclocheilus rhinocerous
TTACATTCATCTAAAGCAGTGTTGACAGTGAATTCTACATAATAGCACACATACATCACTCACTCAGATGTCTGTTCATGTTGTGATGTGCTCATCTGCAATTCTTTTAGAATTTTTTCCTGTCATATATTAAATAAACATTTAGTAATCGCCTTTAAGATGTATATGGTTTATGTAAATTCACTTTGGTGACGTACGTGTGCTTACTGGAGCTCCCCTGTTCTATTATTCGTAATAAAACATGTTTTTAGAGCAAAATCACAAATATACTATACTGTCTAACATCTTACACCCTCAACAATTGAACAGTTTACTCTACAGTAGCTTAACAAATGTGATTTTAACACAGGGAACCGGGTATTTGATTTGTAATACTCACATTTGTAAACACCCACGTCGCTGTTCTCCGCCCTGTTCAATGATGACGTATCCTCTCGCGTGGCCTCCTGGGATAGAAAAGTATCCATCGATGAGCACTTCAGAATCTGGACTGAAGCAGTAGGACATCCGGGGATTTCTCGCCTACTCTTTTATGAATACTGAGGTTTCGGACATACTACTTTCTTCACATACTCTTTTCTCCTACCATATAGTAGGCAAGTAGGCATATTTGGACGCACTTTAAGTAGACGCACGTCCGAATCTCGTGAGAATTAGAATTCTCGCCTACTCTTTTATGAATACTAAGGATTCGGACATACTTATTCGCTCGCCTACTGCTTTTCCCCTACTATATAGTAGAGAAGTAGGTGGTTTCGGACGCAGCCATAGACATCAAAGGGGGCTTGAGAACCTGCCCTTTTTCTTCCTTGAGAGAAAGTGCCATTTTTCTGGGCTTTTTTAAAAATTTTTTTATAAATGAATATATATGTATATGTGTGCGCGTGTGTCTTTCCCTGTCAAACAAAAAAAAAATCTAAATATCGGGTCGGGAAATGTTGAGACTCTGTGGATGCCTTTCTCTCTTCGTGTCTCCGCACAGCACAATAGTCTAGCATACACTGATTGGCACATCACAGTCACAGACAGGCAGAGAGCTGCAGAAGTGAAGCCCTCCCTCCCTTTCCAGTTGTGTTTATCTTGCTGTGGAGGTGAGTGGTAATGAACAAAAGACTAAGCTACCTGTGCTTCGAATTTACAACTAATTATCCAAAAGACAAATATAGTTCATTTGTCTTGCTAACATCCATGACTCATGAGAGCTACCATGTAAGTTAGCTAAAGTTTAGCTAAGGCAATAGGAAGTCTAGTAGGTTAGACCAGTGCACGTTCTTTCACTGCAAGATTCAGTTTATTAAAATTTATTTAGAATGATCACAAAATTCAAGAAATGGGGGCAGAAATGTATATATTTATATTAGTGCTGTCAAACGATTAATCGCAACTAATCGCATCCAAAATAAAAGTTTTTGTTCACATAATATATGTGTGTGTACTGTGTATATTTATTATGTATATATAAATACAAACACATGCATGTATAAATTAAAAAAAAATTAAATTTAAATTTATGTATATATTTAAGAAAAATATGTAATGTTTATATATTAAATATATTTATATATAATATAAATTATATGAATATAAATATATACATGTAAATATTTTCAAAATATATACTGTATGTGTGTGTCTTTATATATACATAATAAATATACACAGTACAAACACATATATTGAGTAAACAAAAACTTTTCTTATGGATGTGATTAATCGCGATTAATCTTTTGACAGCACTAATTTATATAATTTCATATAGTTAATCAGTATCACGCGAAGACTGACATTTTTTCCACCAAAAAGCAACATAATTACAAATGTGATATTGATTTTATACAGCAGTTCAATAAACAAGAATTTAATATTAAGACACTTACGTTTTAGACACAATATTGACTGTTTTTGCTCTATTTCGCCAACAAATATAATTCCAATGTGCGTGTATAATTCAATAATTCTCTGAGCAACATGATGGTGTTATGTTCCTAAATGAATCACCCGTTTAAATGATTCGGCTCAGTCGCAATGACTCACTTAGTAACAGCGACTTGCTGCCACCTACTGGCAGTTTTAATTTCACATTTAAAGTATCTTTTCATTTAAAAAAAAAAAAAATAATAATTTCAAATATCAGTATTCACCGTTTTATGTTTAAAATATAAAAACATTATTAATGCATTTGTAATTGCAGGTTAAATGCATTCATGCCCTGCAATTTAATCCCATAGTGACAATAGTGACCGTAAAAAAGTTTTAATTTATAAAGCTCTAAAAACCTTGCTGACTGATGTTTTAGTGCACTTCCTGCAAAAATTGAAAAAATAAAGGGTCTCGAATATATGCAGTTTCACATGATTTGTGCAAATTGTCACATGACAAAAGCAGTTTATTTCCTGTTTGCACCTTGAGAAGATGATGGCTGCTTCAAAGCTCCAAAACTAAAGGCTAGTAACGTATGTTAACATAAAGATATGACAAAGATTTTTGGTACACATTATCTTTAAGGTGTCTATTATTAATATATGAATTCACATATATTCATTTATTTATTTATTTATTTATTTCAGATTTATTTAACAGGGACAATGCACATCAACAATACATAAATGCACAATGTGCCAGAATTAGCCAGAAGGCTATTTTGCATCTGCAGTCCCTGGACTGATGGTAAAATTGTCACCCTAAAAATATAAAAAATGTATCAATACATAATACTTACATACTCTAAAATACATGTACCATTCACACTAATTCCTAAAAACAAAACATCCGCCTTAAAGTTATACTATACACATAACCAACACATCAATACCAGCTCACTCATACACACAATCCACTGTCAAACAAACTAAACAATATATCAATAATATCACAATATCAATATACAAGATTCAGTTTTGTTGAGTGTGGTCATAGAATGACTAAACATCTTGATGGTCACTATAGTCACCAGTGGGATAACAGTGAACTTAGGTATACAATATAAATCCAATTGCAGTTGTTATCGGAAATTACACTAAAATGTTGCAATGACAAAAATATTGCACTAAAGTAAAAGTTCAAATGTTACAAATAAGTTACAATATTGATGTTGCAATACTGGTAGCACTAATATAAAAAAATGTGATTATATATTTTGCAAAAAAGTAACAATTTTGAAATATTTCTATACATTTCTATCACTGCTGTGAACTGATCACCACACGGAATATGCTGAATATCAAAATCTTTAGGAGTCAGCTGTCCACAGTAGTCCTTAAGATATCAGCACAATAACACACTTAGCAAAATATTGTCTAATTGTTGTTATCGATAAAATCCCAGAAAATATTGAGATCATTTTTTTCTTTTTTTAATATCGCACACCCCTAATATATTTAACGTTTTGTTTCGGAAAAAATTAAAATAAATATGAGAAGTGCCCTTTTTTTCCACTTGAGCCCCTGGCCCTCAAAATGTTTGTGCACGTCCCTGGCAATGATGGAGGAGAAACTTTTGGTGTCTGTCACGGGTTACCCGGAGCTGTATTTTTAAGGTTTTTGCTAATATGACAGTTTACTTAACAGCAAAAACCAAAGAGCGCATGTGCTATAATCCTTTGATTAGACTGACAGGACAGCTGATTTGGTGGTTGCCTAGCAACACAAAAAACAGCAGCACACTGCTCTTTTTTAAAAGTCACCAAAAAAAGGCAGTGCGGTGCGCCTCACGTTTTCAGACCTGAAAAACTTGTTTGGTCTGATTGGGGCCTATAACGCCATTCTACTGTACGCATTAAAGACCCAGTAAACTATTATCTGCATGCAGATGATAAACAGGTTTTGGTCGAAATGATGGCCAAATACATTGACAGGGAAGACATATCAAGACCTGAGCAGGGAAAAGGAAAAACAAAATAAAGGATTTAAGAATGTGATTGGAAAGGAAGATATGTTTAGCTAAGAGTAATTACAGTTAGTAGTGTTTTTTTTTTTTCATTTTAATTATTTGATGAAATTGATATTTAATAAAAAAGTTCAATAGTACTTTATCGCCTTTTGTACTGAAGGCAGAAAAAATGCATAGCTTTTAAATGGTAATGTGGTGCCTTTTTCTTTCCACTGTACATCACTCAAATCAGTAGTATTTACATGTTTAATTCTTTTTTTTTTCAACACTCAAACCCGATGATGAAAATGAAGCAGCAGCACTCCACTAGCCTGGATATAGTTCAAGATTAAAGGTACACTCTAAAAAATGCTGGGTTGTTTCAACCCAACTTTGGGTCAAATATGGACTAACCCAACTTTTGGGTTAAAAATGTAATGTAAAAATTTAACCCAACGGTTGGGTTAGTCCATATTTGAACAACCCAGCATTTTTTAGAGTGTATGCTTTTAAAAAATAAATAACTTTACTGGTAGCAGAAGCTATTACTACACCACATAATGATGTTCGACTTCGCCAGTCGGAGATCACTAAAAATAACATTAAAGAGGTGTGTGAACTTGCAAGCATGATGTCAGACACTGTAATATGCTCTGAGTGTTTGGGAAACAGTTGTGACTACGTAGTTTTTTCCCACAACAATGTATCATACTGTGGTGGTGGTTAATCAGCGAGTTATGCAAGTTGTACAGGGAACGCACCCCAGCACATTAAGTAAAGAGATCGAAATGAAGGTGGGAAAAAAATCAAATACAGAACAACAAATATAAAAATATAACCAATAATCATGGGCGATATTGGGGGGGGGCAATTGTTAGTCATGAATTGTTAGTCATGGAATCCATGATGTCGGCCCTGCTGCAATTGGAGTGCTTAGCCAAGCGCTAAATACCCTCAACGTGTTTTTGCAGCGTTGAGCAATGTAACCAATCACAGACATATCTGTTTATTTCTAGAACGTAATGGCCAATCAGAAACGTTTTGTCAGAATTCACTCACCGCTGAAAGCGACGCAGTTTTTAAGTGCAGTTTTGCAAGCTCGTGAATCATCTCATGACTAAGTGCAGATGCGATGTAAATAAGAGATTCATTGTGCAGTTTAGAGAGCTTCATTGATTATAAGAAACTTTGTAAGATCGCGATGAACGAAGCGATGAACGAAGATGAGTGACGCTTTTTAGTGATAAAGGGAGCGCGCTTTGCGCACTTTCTAGGGTATAATCCATTCAGAATTTGTATGAAACTTTCGTTTTTCGGACACACAGGCTACACCCTGCAAAGTTTCGGGAATGACATCCGTATATTTATGCAGGATTCACTCTCGAAATAGCAGTGATTGGCAATGGACGGAACATGTTGATTTAATTCTGGAACCGGTCCTATCAAAACCTCCACAGACAGCGCGCGTCTCGAGCGAGATCTAATTCACGGACAAAAAGCGTGTGTAAACTTTATTGAGATCGGGACATATCAACCAGTAATTTAATTTCATTTCCAGTAACGGACGGTAGAAAGTGATAGTTAATTTTTTTCCTCACGTGTCTCGCCTTTGGTAACAACGATTGAAAACGGAAACATTTAAAGTGACATGGGGAAAAGACACGGAAAACTTCAGTGAACATCAGAAAAGCACTAAACGGTGGCAACCTCTTTAAGTTATTCTTTGTTCTCTTGTAGGCCTATTTTATTTTATGTACTTTATGTAACATTTATTCATGATAAATTTCATTTGTGTCATGATTAGATGAACACAAAGTTAAGGACGAAGAAGAAGGTTAACAGTCTTTATTAAGCCCACAGGTAAGTAATCCCCAAAGGAAGGCTGGAGACACACGTAGCATTGTCCAGACAGCACAAACCCAAACTGAACAGACTGGAACTTAAATGCAGACCAAATGAGAATAATTAATGAAACACACCTGAACCAAATTACATAATCAAGGGGAGACAGAAACTAGCCTTGCATTCCATTCGGAAGGGCTCATACCTATGCCCTAATCCCTTCAAAGGGTTTACCCTTCGGAGTGAGAGCTTCGAAGGGTTGAAGGGTGTAGGGGACCAAACAACTGTTTCTTGAAGTGTCATCACGTGCCAGCTCGGGTTTCTGCATATGAGACCACTTCAACTATGGCAAAAATCCCAATGGCCAAATGGCCAGTTGCACGTCATGGTGACTCATGGATGCATGTGGACGCTAGCACCCTGGTTCAACACAGGGATATACGAGCAGGGGGTTTGGATGGGCAGACTGGTCAGCAGGAAGAGCCCTTCCTGGGGACCCATTTGTGATGTTAGCCCAGCTTACAGAACTTGGACAAGTGCACAAGCAAAGTGGCATATAAACTGCCTAGAACTGAAGGGAATATTTATAGCTTGGAATGCTTTCTTCAACTCATAAAGGATTGACACATCCTGGTTTGAACGGACAACACAACAGTGGTGTCCTATATCAAACATCAGGGAGGTATTCGTTCACACTAGCTACAAAAGCTGGTGGAGCATTTCCTCTTTTGAATGGACAGAAACCTTGTAAATTCAAGCAGTACATGTTCCTGGCAGTCAGAACTGTGGCGTGGATAGGCTGTCCAGAGGCGGCCAGGTTCACAGGGAGTGGAGGCTGCATCGGCATTTGATTTATTAACTATATATTATGCTGCTGCCAGACAGATCTAATATAAACATACGATTTCATGCAAGTTTTTGTAACTCATGTGTTTTTAACAAATTTGTGTATTTGACAGTTTAAGCGCAAATTTACTAAGTTTAGTTTAGTACTCACATGATGTGTGACAGCCACTTTCTGTGCGCGTGCTTCGATTTGTATGCTCAGAAAACCTTATATCATAAGTTTTAAACAAATTTGGTTTAAAACAGGCGCTGCGTTTTCATATGGCAGACAGATATCTCTATTATATTTTGTTATTATTATTTTAAAATCAGTGCAATTGGTCTTTCTTATGTCTGTTTAAGGGTTTTTACAAATATTTAACCAATGAAAAGCATTCAAAAGAGCTTGTCAGAACAACTTTGTAATGCCATTGGATCCTCAAACTGTCAGCAAAACCTTGTAACTTCACACCGCCTACATTCAGATTGACTCAACGTGCTCAGCCTGGAGACAGATCTCCGATTGTTCACAATGCAAGGGTAAATAAATAACTGATGTTTGAATAAATACAGCGTTTTCTTTACTCAAACACTATGTCTGTAAAGGCTAATGTTTTTTGTGTGTTTGAAGAGCGGAGAAGAGTCTAAGCATTTGCCATCTAGTTGTAGCCAGTATACTTTTGGGTCCCACTTTATATTAAGTGGCCCTAATACCTGTGTACTTACATAGTAACTAGATGTGTACGTAGTATGTAACCACAGTATAAGTACACATTGGTACAGAGTATCTAGAGCTGTAATATTTCTGTAACTACACACATGTAACAACCCTCCATATGTAAAGTGGGAGGAGTTGGATTTCAAGTTGGTGGGGTAATACCAGTGTACTTAAAATCCAATAGTTTACCTTACTTAGATATAATTAGTTATCTTTACTTAGTTGTTATACTTACTCGGTTTTATTAAGTAACAGCTAATTTTAAGGCGAATAAAACAACTTACTTGCTGCAATGAGTAA
>NW_015628333.1:20275-25326 GCF_001515625.1 Sinocyclocheilus rhinocerous
GTGTATGACATCAAAGTAAGGCGAGAGAAAGCATAAGGAGACGTCCGCGCTCTCTTATAATTCTCGCAGTACTTTGATGACACACACCCATCGGTCTAAGCAGCCCTGCTTCAAGTTGAGCGCGGGCCATCAGCAGAAAAAGAAAATAAATGTGCACATGGTAACTCCTCAGGAACTGTCCACTTAATATAAAATGTAAAATTCTGGACACCAACCACAATTTATATGTAAAGCCTAACTTACTGGCTGCTGCAGTGTAACATCAGAGTAATTACATAAATCCATAGGAATTGTTTACTTAATATAAAGTGTAACACTTTCTTTAACAAAAAGTGCTTTTAGTCCTGTTACACATTTGTACTTTCATTACCAAAAAGTGTTGTTACCAATGTCCTGTTACACATTTGTACTTACACATACCATTCAGTGGGTTGTTACATATGTGTAGTTACACAAACATTAGAGCTGTAGATACTCTGTACCAATGTGTACTTACACTTTGGTTACAGACGTACACATCTAGTTACTATGTAAGTACACAGGTATTAGGGCCAATTAATATAAAGTGGGACCTACTTTTGTACATTTAAAATATCCTGTGCATTGTTTATATCATAAGATTTTGGCCATATAGCTACAATAAACGTTATAACCAACCAAGTTGATGAAAGTGTAATGCGATGCAGTTATTACCTCAGATACAGCCGTTCTAATGACATACAAAAACACTCCGTCATTCACTGGTCAAAAACCTTGTTAACTCCATTTGAGCTTGATTTTCATAAGATGTTAAGTACAAGTGTCTGATAAAGCCACATTTCAATGACAATTTTTCTATTTCTTTTTAACCACAAAAATCATTTGTCAGTGCCTTTTTAGTGTCACAGACTGTCCCAGCAGGCACAGGACATCAATATAACATCAGGTTATGACAGCCGGACATCTATCTATCTATCTATCTATCTATCTATCTGACTCTCTGTGGTCATTAAAAATCCCAGGATGTCCTTCGAAAAGAGTAGAGGTGTGACCTCGGCATCCTGGCCAAATTTGCCCATTGGCCTCTGACCATCATGGCCTCCTAACAATCCCCATATCTGCTGATTGGCTTCATCACTCTGTCTCCTCTCCACCAATAAGCTGGTGTGTGGTGGGCGTTCTGGCGCACTATGGCTGCCGTCACATCATCCAGGTGGATGCTGCACACTGGTGGTGGACGAGGAGATACCCCCTGAAAATGTAAAGCGCTTTGAGTGCCTAGAAAAGCGCTATATAAATGTAATGAATTATTATTATTATTATCTATCTATATCTATCTATCCGTCTGTCTGTCTGTCTGTCTGTCTCTGTCTGTCTGTCTATATCTATCTATCTATCTATCTATCTATCATAACCATGTTTTCAACAGTCACAATAATATCTCGCTCGAACAGCTCCAGTGGCTCTGTTTATCATAACCATGTTTTCAACAGTCACAGTAATATCTCGCTTGCACAGCTCCAGTGGCTCTGTTGAAGTTTTTCCACTGCAGTTATACTGGGACACTGTTAGCACCATTAGGCTGTACTGCTGCTTGCGATACTGCTTTGTTAGCTCATGTCATGTCTGCTGTCACCATGTGTGTTAAATGTCCCTGTGGACTGGGAATATTGTGTAATTTTGTGTGTAGGTGTCCTCTCGGCAAACCCCCACTGTTTATTTATTCTAGCACATCCCACTCACAAACATATGCCTCAATATTATAGGGATGATACTAAGCTGAAATAGATTTCTGTGGGTGGTTTGATGAAATAGGCATGAAATGTGGAGTGACAAAGTAATTTGTTTAAAAATGTCCTTCCTAACCAGTGTGTTAATGTGGGTGTAAAAGCAACAAAATTATAATGAGAATGATTTGTCTTTGTAACGAGTGAATCACTTAAATAAAACACAATATCAATGAAAAAAGAAAAAAAAGAAGAAGAATCATTCATAGAATAATTGAAAACACCAAACATCATTTACGAGCTAAAACGCCAGAGCTATGTAAAGTGGGCTACTAAACGATACACAGAAAGCATTTACAGTAACACGGATAAAGTACATAATAGTCCATACATCAGATTAACACTATAAAATCTTATGTTTTATAAAATGGGAGTAGCCACATTTGATTGTCAGTTGATTCAACTGATTATGTGATTGTTTGTGTGTTAAATAAATAAATGCATTCACAGTTATATTGCATATTGTAATCACACTTTTTTAATACAAGGAACAGTATTTCTTACAGCATTTATTATTCTAAATTAATACTTTACTAAAATGTTTCATTGTTAATTCATGTTTGTTCATAATGAATAAAATAATGTATTTTTTTAAATTTACTAAATAAAAATACATCAATGTATGTAGAAACTAATAAAAAACCTAGAAAACAAACAAAAACTGTGAAATCATTGTTCATTGTTAGGTCATGATACCTAATGTGTTAACTAATGTTAAACTTTATTTCATTGTTGCCAAATTTATTATTTTAGCAGTGGAGGTAAATCTATTGTATACAAAATTACCTTCTGGGATTATGTAAGCTGTTTCTGACAGCCCTTTGAATGTTTCTCACATGTCCTATAGCATACTCCACAGAAAGTGTTTGGTTTATTGAAGATTTGTCAGTCACTCCACTGTTTCACAGTTTATTGCATTAGACAAACAGTGTTACAGTTTATTCATTAGTCTTTCTATCAGAGAAAATAAGCTCACAGGGCAAGATTTAGGCCCAATCCCAATTCTATTTTATATCCCTTCCCCTTCCCCTTGTCCCTTGAAACAGAGTGTCAAGGGGTAGGGGTGAAAATATTCCCCTAAGAATTGGGACACCACTACTATGCCGTCACATGTCATCATACATCGTCTAGCTCCTACAATACACCCACCTATGCTGGTGTGCTGGTGTGCATTAGAGCTTTTATCTGCCCCACGACTTTTATTAATAACAGTTTAAATACTGAATTGCTACATTATATTTTCCAGCAACAAGAGGATAAAATCGCTGTTTTTGAAGTAAACGCACTCTAAAAAGAGAAACGCACAGACGCGCATACACGCACATTTCATCTCTCTCTCGCTCGCTCTCGAATTGGCAATATTTGAGAAAAGGGTTTAGCGATTTCTAATTATTGGGGGGACTAGCCCCCCTCAATGTCTATGGTGGTTATCGCCCTGATCAGACATGAACATATGTTGTGGCACTATCGTGCAGCTGTTAGGCCAAAAATGCCTGCATGAAGCAAAATAAAGAACACACCTTACAGTAAATACCCTCTATCCTATTAGGAAGGACAGAGACTTTGTCCTTATAGAACAGGTAATGCATCGGTTTGCTTTGTCCTTTGCTTTTGAATGTTGCACATTCTCTTGGTTCAGTGAGATGAGAGAAGGTGACAGAGAGATAAATTAAATGAAGTGTCTTTTTAACAAAAGTTGGGGTTTGGTACTGATATAATGTCTTTGATCAGAGAGTTTAATTTTTGGTGTACGTGGAGGCCAAATTAAGATGTTCCATTGGGTGTCCCTATGTACATAGTGTGACTTTGAAAAGAGAAAGAAAGAGAAACAATCACAAACACAATCTCAATCCCTTTGCCACAAAAAGAAAAGAACAGATAATTTGCCTGAATGCAGCCCTCCTCCCCCTCCATCTCCTCCTCTTCTTTCTCCTTACAGACAGTAGGGAAAGTCTGTTTCCATGACAACAAGGAGAATTAAAGTCAGCGAAGTGCAATTCTAAAATGTCAAGTTGGATTGCTGCTTGAGTGCTTTAACTTTCAGGATGATATCACTGGACTTACCTAAACCTGGGATAAAACATTTTTCAGTCATTTGAATTTTGCATAGAATTTTAAAAATAAGGCATTAAGATTGCCCTGAGGAGACTCTGTGCCGCCTCCAAATTTTGTGTAGAGATGCAATGACACATTAAAAGTTGTACACAATTATTTATATCTCTGACTCGCCTCAGAGGCAGTTGAGATCAGTAATTTGTTGTTGTCACAGCAGAGTTAATCGTTTATCATTTATAATTTTTCATTTCATTTAAATATTTTTCATTCACCGTTTCATGTGTCTATATTCCATTACTGCTTAGTATTGAGGCACAAATCTGGGTCTTGTATATATCAATTCTTTATCAAATGTACCAGAAATAATAGTTAATCTTCTTGACTACATCCAACAATAATTACAGTGGGGAAAATATGTATTTGATCCCCTGCTGATTTTGAAGTTTGCCCACTTACAAAAAAATGAAGGGCCTGTAATTTTTATGGTAGGTTTATTTTAACATATAGAGACAGAATACCAACCAAAAAAATCCAGAAAAAAAAAAACATTATATAAAGATTAGAAATTGATTTGCATTTCAGTGAGTGAAATAAGTATTTGATCCCCAAGCAAAATATTACTTAGTACTTGATGCAGAAACCCTTGTTGGCAAGCAGAGAGGTAAGACGTTTTTTGTAGTTGGTCACCATTTTTGCACACATCTCAGGAGGGATTTTGGTCCACTCCTCTTTACAGATTCTCTCTAAATCCTAAAGGTTTCTTGGCTGTCGTTTTGGCAACTCGAAGTTTCAGCTCCCTCCATATATTTTCTTGGTGACTGTGGTCCCAACTGCCTTAAGATCAAGCTCCTCCCATGTAGTTCTGGGCTGATCCCACACCTCTCTCATGATCATCCTTACCCCATGAGACGAGATCTTGCACGGAGCTCCAGACCGAGGCCGATTGATGGTTATTTGCATTTCTTCCATTTTCGAATAATCGCACCAACAGTTGTCTCCTTCTCACCAAACTTCTTGCTGATGGTCTTGTAGCCCATTCCAACCTTGTGCAGACCTATAATCTTGTCTCTGACATCCTTTGACAGGTCTTTGGTCTTGCCCATGGTGGTGGGAGAGGTTGGAATGGAAGATACAAATTGTGTGGACAGGTGTCTTTTATACACCTAACGAGCTGACATTAGGAGTAACTTCTTAAAGTGGCAGGACTAATCTGTGTTCCACATGGGCACA
>NW_015628333.1:29701-46509 GCF_001515625.1 Sinocyclocheilus rhinocerous
GTTACCAATGTTTTGCTTGGTGACTGTGGTCCCAACTGCCTTAAGATTATTAACAAGCTCCTCCCGTGTAGTTCTGGGCTGATCCTTCACCTTTCTCATGATCATCCTTACCCCATGAGGCGAGATCTTGCACGGAGCTCCAGACCGAGGCCTATTGATGGTTGTTTTGTATTTCTTCCATTTCCGAATAATCGCACCAACAGTTGTCTCCTTCTCACCAAGCTTCTTGCTGATGGTCTTGTAGCCCATTCCAGCCTTGTGCAGATCTACAATCTTGTCTCTGACATCCTTTGACAGCTCTTTGGTCTTGCCCATGGTGGTGGGAGAGGTTGGAATGGAAGATACAAATTGTGTGGACAGGTGTCTTTTATACACCTAACGAGCTGACATTAGGAGTAACTTCTTAAAGTGACAGGACTAATCTGTGTTCCACATGGGCACATAACCAATCTGTGGGAGCCAGAATTCTTGCTGGTTGGTAGGGGATCAAATACTTATTTCACTGAAATGCAAATCAATCTCTAACCTTTATATAATGTGTTTTTTTCTGGATTTTTTGGTCGGTATTCTGTCTCTATCCATTAAAATAAACCCACCATCAAAATTACAGACCCTTCATTTCTTTGTAAGTGTGCAAACTTACAAAATCAGCAGGGGATCAAATAAATATGTTCCCCACTGTATAGACATATTCTGTTAATGCATATAATGTAAATTTTCATTTTATTGTATTAAGAACTACATTTTAGTTATTACCTAATTAATGTTACCTAAGAACAATTTTGTCTCTCTAACAGTGACACCCAAGAAGGACCATGACCAGTAGTATTAGTTTGACCTAGTTTTGTATTAGTTTGACCTCCTGAAGTTGACAGTCAAATTTTGAAGTTAAGCATGTCTATTTTGTGACAATGTACCCTGTGGGGTAGTGTCATTAGTAATCAAATGCTTAAAAGATTAATTTTCTTATTTCTGCAATTTTGTTTTTCTGTGTAAATGCATTTTAAAGGCTGCCTAGTGCTGCATTAAATGCAATTACTGTATATAATAATAAATTGCTCATTGGCATCCTTGGAAAATAAGCTATGCACACAGGGATTAAAGCTTTAAAGTATCATACTTTTATTCTTAATCCTAATTTCATTCTGTTTATAATATCAACGCATATTTTATATGTATGATTGTATTTCTTTAAGGTGAAAACATCTGCAAACATGAAACATAAAGAGTTTTGTTTGTACAGAGCAAAAGGAAGCACTCACATTACAGTGTTTTCTTTTCTGGAAAACCAGTTTATCTGGACAGTCTTTGCATTGCATGCCTGTTTTTACACTATTTGTACACATGTTATTCATTTGGTCATTCCTCAGTTAACTACAAACACACTTTCTGATGACTTATGGATTTAATGTCTCTTTGTTTTGTTGCACCTCATTGCTGCATACTTGGGCACAGCTCTCATGCCATTTTTATTGGAAGACTTATGAATGCCAGACTCCACCTAGTCCTTCCTTGAAACCCTGTACAGGGGCAACACAACTGGCCTTCTTTGTGCTTTTGACTGGACAGGGTTGGTGTCAGCATCACACTTTTAGGACTAAGGAATCCTGAGTTGTTTGTTAGATTTTGTAATGAGTGCAAGGGAATTTGTGGATAATTCACAGGGAATCATCTACTTATTAACCAAAGCTTAGCTGTTCATTGTAACAAAGAGTGTCACACTCCAACTGAAACCAAGATGCAGTTTGGCGGTGTTGAGCATACACACGTACAGTGTACTTGTGCTGGACATATGTGCATCAAGGTGGGCAAGATTTTTGTGTTAAAGTGGATATTACCTCATACCAAAATGAATAAGAAGTAAAATGCTCTAAGATCCAAAAAGCTTCTAAAATATCTGAGCAAACATTCTAGATTCACCCTCCTGCTATTTCAATAATTTGGATTCACAAAGTGCATTTTCCTTTACCTCTCAGGTAACACCAAAAAATGAAATAAAATAAAATAAGCCAAAACACTTGGTCAAATCTGCATAATATTCACAAACAGAAATAATGACATTGAGCGAAAAGAGAAACATTCCCAATTTGACAGTAAAAGCATAAATAGAGCATTCACATGAAAATGAAAACATAAGAATGTTTTAAAGCTCATTTCTCATAACATAAACCCCAAATAATATTAATATTTTTGAAAATCAAATGACTGTCCATTGAACTTTTTTTGCATAAAATGTGAGTTCAGCTCCTGATTGGAACGGTAACATTTATTTCTCTTATTTCTCTTTCCCCCCTCTGTGTTCTTCAAAAGGATTTCTCAGGCAAGAGTTCAATTTGTTATCTTATTGTAGCGTATTGTACTATTCCCGTGGTTGGAGGCATGAGGGCAAGAGGAAGGGGTTACTCTTTTGCAGTAGCCTCCTGCGTTTGGGCCCTGCTATGTGGAGTCCTGGTTGACCACTTTGCCTCCGTTCATTGTTGGGGTTCCTGAGCTTTTCCTGGAGCGTTGCTTCTCTTCAATCTCATGCAGTGAAGGCTCTCTGTACATGCAAACTGCAATATGCAAACATATCAATACATTAATATTCATTACTTTTGACTGCATTCATTAAGAATTATGAGATTTATGGCAGACATCTTATACTTGAGTTCTGCGTTTTGGATTTTTATTTAAAAAATGAAAAATGCAAAAATGTTAAATCAACATGAAATTAAAATCGAACATATTTTCATTATACACACTCTTGGTATTGTTGTGTGCAATTTATAAGTGTATCTTATTCCAATGGAAAAATGTTTGACTTTTTGCATAACTTGCAGCGATTTTTTTCTTTTTGTCTTACATATAACACTCTTATTTAAAAAAAATCATCGCAGACTACCAAGGCAAAGCATCACACAACCATTTAGAGTACCCTAGCAACCGTGTAGTAATTTGAGCCAGCCATATCTTGGCACCTGAACAACATAGAATCATGGGGTTGGACTATTTTGATTCAGACTGGCAGACTCTTTAAATATCACTATAGAAACTGTGAAAATCAACCTAGCAATGATTTAGAGCACCCTAGCAGCAACATGAAGCCACATCCCAACACCAGAACATTGCACAGACATGAGAGTTGGCTCTCTTGCAATCACGCAGAAGACCCTAGGTTTGCTACAGCAAGCACCACTCACATTTTCTTCAGAAAATGTACATATCTTGTTATTATTATTACTATTAATATTAGTAGTGCTTGCAAAGCAAAGTGTCACTATTACTTTCTTGCAAACGTAACTATTACTATCTCACATCTTCTTCGTCTTCGTCTTCTTTCCATATACATTTTGGCACCTAACTTGTGTTAGGTGCATCGTCACTGGTTTCACGATTCAATTCGATTACGATTATCATGTCAATGATTCGATTCAATTCAATATCACGATGCATCACGATTATATCACATTTATTTTGTGCATTTTTTTTATTTATTATATAAGCAGGCTACTTTTTAAAAATAATTACAAATTAATAATAAATCATAACAATTGTTAAGAATTTAACCAACTAAATATAGCTTTAAAACATACAAGCAAATATAAAATAATAAAGGGGGGAAAAAGACAATTACAAGTGATAAACAAAAAGTACTTTCAGTATGTAGTACTCAGTGGTAGAGCATTGCGTTAGCAGCGCAAAAGGTCGTGGGTTCAATTCCCAGGGAACACACATACTGGTAAAAAATGTATAGCCTGAATGCACTGTAAGCCGCTTTGGATGAAAGCGTCTGCTAAATGCATAAATTATTGTTATTATTATTATTATTATTAATAATTAATTAATGAATTATGATTATTGCTGTTTGATTCTCACTGATGACACCATAGACTGTGGCAGCTTTAAAAGGCTGCATTCACACTAATGCACAGATCTGTTTCAACATATCAGATGTTTTTTCCTGTTCTGAAAACATAACTAACTGTGTTTACATAAATTTCATATCATAAAAGTATTGGGAGATGCAAGTACATTTAACCGCAGCCGTGATCGAGCTTCAGGAAATCAAACACAAATCGCATGTGAAAGTCTGACAGCACGTGAGTTGCATCTAATACTGCATAGCAAACGGCATAAATTAAAGCATATGTAAATTAAAACACTGAAATAATGGCCGGTGGAAGCATAGGCAGAGTTTCCCCCAGACGAGAACCAATCATGATGTAAAGTTGTTTGTTTAATATTCATTGTATTCTATTTCTGCATGTTTTTGTCAAGGACTTTTATTTTGGTGTTGCGCCCTCCGAGAAGGAGAGTGTGGCGGGCACGGAGACTAGTGCTGCTTTCCTCCCCAGTTCTAGGACTCTGCTCAATAAAAGTTACTAGCCGTCGATATTTTCAAGTCCATCGTCTTTATTCACATCAGCCCACGGGCACCTAAAACCCCACGCCTTACAGGAGAGTGTGGCGGGCACGGAGACTAGTGCTACTTTCCTCCCCAGTTCTAGGACTTTGCTCAATAAAAGTTACTAGCCGTCGATATTTTCAAGTCCATCGTCTTTATTCACATCAACCCACGGGCATCTAAAACCCCACGCCTAAGATAGTTATTGGTGGTTATCTCCGGCGTCTTTGGAGAATTTGCTGTTGGACTGGTATGGTGACAAGGACTAAAATATATAATATTCGCTGCCCTTTCATCATATATGCTGGATCATTTGTACTAGTGGATTCATTTAGACTGAAACGCATTTTGCTTTACGTACCGTTTCAATTACATGGACTGTTCTCCGACGGACTATTTATAACTTTAGAGCAATTTTGTTGTTTTCACCATCTTGTGAGTTTTCATTTCATGTTCAGTTATCAGTTTCTTTCATTTTATTTCGGAAAAAGAGAAAATAAAAGTAAAAGAAGACGTTTGCAACTAGAAGTTGGCTTATTGCCAGGATTGAACAGCGTTCACTTTTCTGACTCGTGTGCACGTTACTCCCTCCTCTGGCGGACTTCGGTAACTGCACATAGCCTCAGAACCAAAGGAGACAGTATTGCAAATAAGACTTGAAAAAACCCCCAAAAAAACAAAACAAACAAAACTACACACACACACACAAAATAACTAATTGTGTTCATCGACCTTCACTACACTAAGTCTAACCTGCAAACCATCTATCAATAAAAGACTTTGCTGGATTGAACTGATACAACACTGCATTGACTTTTTTCAAACATGGCAGAGGATAATGTAACAAACCCGCAAGTGCACTTCAGAGCTGTTTTACCTCCAGACTTCACTGGAGATGGCAACGAAAGCTTTTCTCAGTGGGCTCGTCGTTTTCAAGTATGTTGTGAGACCTCAGGTATGGACAAACCTCAGCTTGCCAAAGTACTTACTTCAAGATTGGCAGGTGCTGCATTCAGTTACTAGGATAGTTTGTCAGATGACATAAAAGCTAATTACGACACCACTTGTAGCAAATTAGCTGCAGTTTTCAATCAAAAACAGCTATTAAGAACCTTTCAAACTTACTTGAATGCCAGACCGCGTCTGAGTAACGAGCCATTGGAAGTGTATGCTGCCGAATGACCCGCCTTGTTCACCAAGCTTTTCCGGACTTGAACCTGCTTTGCAAGCTAAGCTGTATGAGTTTGGTGTTACTACACTTGAAGATGCGATTAAAGTAGCTGGTCGGTGTGAGAGAGCCCATTCTGCAGCCACTGAGTCGTTTCCTCTGCCTCAACCTGCCGTGGTACACAGCCTCACGACAGAGTCCACCAATATGCTTGCAGCGCAGCTCAGTGACCTCCATCTGAAAGTAGACAAACTTCAGTCTGTTGTTACTATGCTGACGCAGCCGAAGTCTCATTATACCAGTTCCTTTTCATCTCCAGAACATCACTTTACCTATCGTCGACGATCACCTTCAGTAGACAGTGCTAAAGACAATCAATATTTGTCGTTTTCTCGCTATCAACATTTCACTGCATCTGATGAGCCCTACTCCAGAGGAAGATCTCCTGTACGTTCCAGTAACAGTCATCACAGACCACAAGGGAGCCCCAGGCCAAGTTATCATCAGCAGCAAGGCTATGAAAGACCCTTACTCTATGACAGTCGAGATATTCGCTTTAGCCCTCAGCGGGGATATGCTGCATATGATGACTCAGTGACTTCTCAACCCAGCTACAGGCGTCAATCGAATGATGACAGCAGTCCAGGCAGGAACCGAGATCGACGGAGGGGTGAGCAGTATTACAGTCATCGCTCTCCAAGTCCACAACGACCACATTCACGCCATGTACGCTTCACCGAGCAGCAGCGGTCGGGAAACGAATGGTAGCTGGAGATGAGGGCCAATCTTCAGTTCAACTGTCAGCGGCCCATAGCGACAACACAGTGACATCTTCGGACTCTGCAATCTGGACACCATACATAAAAGGACTCGTTGAGGACCAAGAAGTCAGTGTTTTCCTTGACACTGGCGCTGGTTTGTCGCTCATTAGTGAGGCCTTACGTCAACACATCCCTGCACTGAAACATCGCCCCTTACTCAAAAGTTTCCAGGTGGCACACACACTGACAGGACAACAATTAGACATTTTAGGCTCATTACCTGTCACATTACGTCTTGGGTCACACACATTCAGTATGAACATGTATGTTGTAAGAGACTCTAGACAGGATGCCCTTCTTGGATGGGACTTTTTTAAAACACATGGTGCC
This sequence comes from Sinocyclocheilus rhinocerous, assembly GCF_001515625.1. Classification (NCBI taxonomy): domain Eukaryota; kingdom Metazoa; phylum Chordata; class Actinopteri; order Cypriniformes; family Cyprinidae; genus Sinocyclocheilus; species Sinocyclocheilus rhinocerous. Next base: position 36,405 of record NW_015628333.1, read on the forward strand.
TCAATTGACACAGCCTCTGGTACTTTTATGTTCAATAATGAGAAAATTTCCCTTCTCGGTTCCCCACATGCATTACCTTTTTGCTGTAATGTGTCCTTGCTCTCACAGATCTCAGTCCCCCCCTTGACAGAGGTTGTTGTTCCTGCTTCAGTAGCATGTACCTCAGAAACAAGAAGTCAGCTTCATTGTTTTCAAGGTATTCTAGAACTGAATGTGACATTTGACAAAGACTTGGCTGTTGCTCGTAGCTTCTCTAATGTTGAAAATGGGCTCACTGTAGTTCATCTACTTAATCCTACACACCAGGACATTGAGCTGCCCAAACAGACCCATTTAGGTCAATTCTACACTGTACGTAATGTGCCTTCTGATTTCTATAGGCCTATGGATAGTCTTGTGGCTCAGGTTAGCCTGCCAAGCCTTTCATGCCAAATACCTGATGTTCACATGGGTATTGACACTCTTACTCCCAGTGAGGTAGAAGTAGTTAACTCCCTCCTACAAGAGAACTGTGATGTCTTTAGCACTACCTCTGCTGATCTAGGTAGAACTGATTTGATTAAGCATAGCATACAGACATCCTCTATGTCCCCTGTGCGTCAGAGAGCATACCGTACATCTCCTGTCCTACGAAAGTAAATCGACAACCAAGTACAGAAACTTCTTGATGCTGACTTAATTGAGCCTAGTCATAGCCCTTGGGCTTCCCTGGTGATACTTGTCCGTAAGAAGGATGGCTCTTATAGATTTTGTATCGATTATAGACATTTGAACTCAATTACTATCAAAGATGCACACCCACTTCCACGTGGGGATGACAGTTTAGACGCCCTTTCTGGAGCCACCTTGTTTAGCACTCTAGATTTGTCCAGTGGCTACTGGCAAATTCAAATGGATGATGCTAGCAAGGAGAAAACTGCCTTTACTACAGGTGATTCCCTCTATCATTTTAAGGTCATGCCAATGGGTCTTACTAATGCCCCCCCAACATTTCAGCGATTGATGGAACTTGTTCTCCGTGGCCTCCATTGGTCCAAGACTTTAGTATATATTGATGACATAATAGTCTTCAGTACGACCTTTAAAGACCACATTCATGATCTCTCTGAAGGGCTTGGTAGATTACGGCAAGCTGGCCTCAAACTCCATCCTCAAAAGTGTCAGTTTTTCAAAGAGTCTGTACTCTTTCTAGGACATGTTGTTTCGAAGGATGGCATTCAACCAGACCCCAAAGTGACTGAGAAAGTGTTGAACTGGCCTCGTCCAACTACACCTACAGAGGTTAGAGCTTTCATAGGCCTCTGTTCCTACTATCGGCGTTTTATCAAAGACTTTGCAGAAAAGGCAGCCCCTTTACACAGCCTTACGAAGAAACATGCCAAATTTGCATGGAGTGAACAATGTGAGGACACTTTTCAGTATTTTCGGCATGCTCTAGCTTCCTCTCCCATTCTCACCTACCCTGATTTCAGCAAGTCTTTTATTCTGTATACAGATGCATCTCACCATGCCATTGGCTCCGTTCTTGCACAACAACAACAGGGTGTTGAAAAGGTAGTAGCCTATGCCAGTCATGTGCTAAGTGCAACAGAGCGCAACTGGTCCACCTTTGACAGAGAATGGTGGGCTATTGTTTGGTCCGTTAGACATTTCTCACACTACTTGCAAGGGTGCCCCTTTGTGATTGTTACCGATCATCGCCCCTTGTTAGGTTTAAAGAAAATGCCTATCGATCGAGATCCAACAGGACGTAGGGCACGCTGGGCATTGGAGCTTGATGTGTACAATTGGGTCATAAAACACAGGAATGGTGCAAAGCACACAAATGCAGACTCACTATCTAGACGCCCGACTCCAAGTGATACCACTCCTCAGCCTACTTCTGATCCCTCAATATCAGGCAAGTCAGAACCTCCTTTAGTCACAGCCCCTCTTACCGCTCAGGCTGTCATAGACCTTTCTCAGACTTTGTCAGTCAATATTGCACAGTGTCAAAAAGATGATATCACACTGAGGACAGTGAGTGAGTGGTTGAAAGATGGAAGGAGACCTCCAGCTTGGGCTCTAAAGAAAGGTTCGGCAGAGCTTAAAGTATACTGGCGACAGTTTCATAGGCTGCATTTGCAGGATGGGAAAATCTACCGTTTTGACTGTAACAAACCAAAAGAGTCACCTACTCTTCATGTAGTCATTCCCAGCAAAGCTGTCCCCCAGGTGTTACAGTTTTTACATGGACATTCCACTGTAGGTCACCTTGGTCATAAAAAGACACTTGCAAGAGCTAGAGAGCATTTCTACTGGCCATACATGACTAGAGACATAGAGAACTACTGCCAACAGTGTGTCCCATGTCAGTCAAGATCTATGCCAGTCCCACATCGTGTAGCTCCCCTGCAGACTATTCATGCCAGTCGTCCTTTTGAAAAGGTGGCAGCTGACATTACCGAGCTTCCTGTGTCACCATCAGGCCATAAATATGTCCTCGTTCTCCAAGACTATTTCACAAAGTATGTGAATTTGTACCCTATGAAAGACCAAAGAGCTGTAACGGTTGCACAATGTATTTTTGAACAGTATGTCACAGAGCATGGTGTTCCTGAATGCCTTCATACAGATCAAGGCCGTCAGTTTGAGGCAGATTTAATCAAGGAGTTGTGTTCCAAGTTGGGTGTCACCAAAACCAGGACTTCTCCTTATCATCCGGAGGGAGATGGTTTAATCGAAAGATTCAATCGCACCCTGAAAGATCAGTTGAGTAAATGTCTGTACCAGCAAACAGAGCCATGGGATACCATGTTAAGGGCAATCCAGTTGTCTTATAATACTAGTGTACACAGCAGCACTGGATACACCCCTTTCTTCCTTGTGCATGGGCGTGAAGCCAGATTGCCAGTTCATTTACTTTTCCCTTGTCCTACTGAACCTTCCAGTGCCTCTGCCGGCACCCCAGCAGAGTATGCTTCATCTGTCTACAGGAAATTGCAGTTTGCTTTCAAGTTCCGTCAGGAGAATCAGGAACATGCTCATGAGCAGCAAAAAGCTCAATATGACAAAAAGGCCAAATACACCTCATACAATGTGGGAGACTTGGTTTGGTTGAATGATCCTGCTCATTCCCGGTGTAAGCTGGCCCCACGTTGGAAAGGGCCCTACATTGTAACACAAAATGTTCAGCCTACTGATGGTTATTCTGTACTGTATGCTATTCAGCCAAAAGGTTTTCCTGAAAAGACACCGCAAGTAGTACATCATAACCGTCTTAAACCTTACCTGTCTTCCACCTATCAGCTTGGACAAACAGTCTCGGATGCATCATCTCCCATTGCACAGCCTGTTGAAAGGGAAGTACCCACTAGTACTTCTAATTCCTCTACACTTGCTATCCAGGAGAACTTGCCTTCTGTTGTCTTTACTGGTGAGGTCCCCAGTCAGAGTCCAGCTAGGTCTTTGCTTTTGGGACAGTCCCCCCTGAACTTAACTCACAACACTGGACAGTTTACTGTCACACAGCCTGATGACATGGACACTGTATCCTCAAAAGTGGACCATCCTACTATGGCTCCGCATGGTGTGCTGGACCCTAGACTGTTAGGTCGCAGGCCCGTCAAATTGCCTGCAAGGTTTAAGGATTATGTTGTGAAATAAGAGAAAAAAAAAAACTTGTTATCAGTTCTTTGTTTTAGAATCTTTGCTGCAGTACACATAAACACCCTGTATTGTGTTTATTGACAATTTTGGTTGTATTGCACCAATAATCTGCACATTGTTTTGTATGGTTTAAGGACATTGTTACTCTCTATATGTTGAAAACGTGGACGTTTCTTTTCCCACAGGGTAACTAATGTGAAGTTGTTTGTTTAATATTCATTGTATTCTATTTCTGCATGTTTTTGTCAAGGACTTTTATTTTGGTGTTGCGCCCTCCGAGAAGGAGAGTGTGGCGGGCACGGAGACTAGTGCTGTTTTCCTCCCCAGTTCTAGGACTCTGCTCAATAAAAGTTACTAGCCGTCGATATTTTCAAGTCCATCGTCTTTATTCACATCAGCCCACGGGCACCTAAAACCCCACGCCTTACACTAGTATTGGTAATAGGAGCCAGCAAGTAATTGACGCGTAAAAATAAGTCCATGCAAAACCGAAGTAAAATGCAACAGTGTCTTTCTTTATTGTGCTCCAATGAATAAACATTGCTTCCAATTAGCTTCCCGTGGTGTCATTTTGTCTAGTTCATAGGATACAAAAGTCCATACCTTGTAGACACAGCATACAGTTCAACTCAGTCCCAAACACATAATCCAATAATTTGGCATGATGAAGCACGATCCAAACCTTTTTCAAAGAGTCTGTACTCTTTCTAGGACATGTTGTTTCGAAGGATGGCATTCAACCAGACCCCAAAGTGACTGAGAAAGTGTTGAACTGGCCTCGTCCAACTACACCTACAGAGGTTAGAGCTTTCATAGGCCTCTGTTCCTACTATCGGCGTTTTATCAAAGACTTTGCAGAAAAGGCAGCCCCTTTACACAGCCTTACGAAGAAACATGCCAAATTTGCATGGAGTGAACAATGTGAGGACACTTTTCAGTATTTTCGGCATGCTCTAGCTTCCTCTCCCATTCTCACCTACCCTGATTTCAGCAAGTCTTTTATTCTGTATACAGATGCATCTCACCATGCCATTGGCTCCGTTCTTGCACAACAACAACAGGGTGTTGAAAAGGTAGTAGCCTATGCCAGTCATGTGCTAAGTGCAACAGAGCGCAACTGGTCCACCTTTGACAGAGAATGGTGGGCTATTGTTTGGTCCGTTAGACATTTCTCACACTACTTGCAAGGGTGCCCCTTTGTGATTGTTACCGATCATCGCCCCTTGTTAGGTTTAAAGAAAATGCCTATCGATCGAGATCCAACAGGACGTAGGGCACGCTGGGCATTGGAGCTTGATGTGTACAATTGGGTCATAAAACACAGGAATGGTGCAAAGCACACAAATGCAGACTCACTATCTAGACGCCCGACTCCAAGTGATACCACTCCTCAGCCTACTTCTGATCCCTCAATATCAGGCAAGTCAGAACCTCCTTTAGTCACAGCCCCTCTTACCGCTCATGCTGTCATAGACTTTTCTCAGACTTTGTCAGTCAATATTGCACAGTGTCAAAAAGATGATGTCACACTGAGGACAGTGAGTGAGTGGTTGAAAGACGGAAGGAGACCTCCAGCTTGGGCTCTAAAGAAAGGTTCGGCAGAGCTTAAAGTATACTGGCGACAGTTTCATAGACTGCATTTGCAGGATGGGAAAATCTACCGTTTTGCCTGTAACAAACCAAAAGAGTCACCTACTCTTCATGTAGTCATTCCCAGCAAAGCTGTCCCCCAGGTGTTACAGTTTTTACATGGACATTCCACTGTAGGTCACCTTGGTCATAAAAAGACACTTGCAAGAGCTAGAGAGCATTTCTACTGGCCATACATGACTAGAGACATAGAGAACTACTGCCAACAGTGTGTCCCATGTCAGTCAAGATCTATGCCAGTCCCACATCGTGTAGCTCCCCTGCAGACTATTCATGCCAGTCGTCCTTTTGAAAAGGTGGCAGCTGACATTACCGAGCTTCCTGTGTCACCATCAGGCCATAAATATGTCCTCGTTCTCCAAGACTATTTCACAAAGTATGTGAATTTGTACCCTATGAAAGACCAAAGAGCTGTAACGGTTGCACAATGTATTTTTGAACAGTATGTCACAGAGCATGGTGTTCCTGAATGCCTTCATACAGATCAAGGCCGTCAGTTTGAGGCAGATTTAATCAAGGAGTTGTGTTCCAAGTTGGGTGTCACCAAAACCAGGACTTCTCCTTATCATCCTGGGGGAGATGGTTTAATCGAAAGATTCAATCGCACCCTGAAAGATCAGTTGAGTAAATGTCTTTACCAGCAAACAGAGCCATGGGATACCATGTTAAGGGCAATCCAGTTGTCTTATAATACTAGTGTACACAGCAGCACTGGATACACCCCTTTCTTCCTTGTGCATGGGCGTGAAGCCAGATTGCCAGTTCATTTACTCTTCCCTTGTCGTACTGAACCTTCCAGTGCCTCTGCCGGCACCCCAGCAGAGTATGCTTCATCTGTCTACAGGAAATTGCAGTTTGCTTTCAAGTTCCGTCAGGAGAATCAGGAACATGCTCATGAGCAGCAAAAAGCTCAATATGACAAAAAGGCCAAATACACCTCATACAATGTGGGAGACTTGGTTTGGTTGAATGATCCTGCTCATTCCCGGTGTAAGCTGGCCCCACGTTGGAAAGGGCCCTACATTGTAACACAAAATGTTCAGCCTACTGATGGTTATTCTGTACTGTATGCTATTCAGCCAAAAGGTTTTCCTGAAAAGACACCGCAAGTAGTACATCATAACCGTCTTAAACCTTACCTGTCTTCCACCTATCAGCTTGGACAAACAGTCTCGGATGCATCATCTCCCATTGCACAGCCTGTTGAAAGGGAAGTACCCACTAGTACTTCTAATTCCTCTACACTTGCTATCCAGGAGAACTTGCCTTCTGTTGTCTTTACTGGTGAGGTCCCCAGTCAGAGTCCAGCTAGGTCTTTGCTTTTGGGACAGTCCCCCCTGAACTTAACTCAAAACACTGGACAGTTTACTGTCACACAGCCTGATGACATGGACACTGTATCCTCAAAAGTGGACCATCCTACTATGGCTCCGCATGGTGTGCTGGACCCTAGACTGTTAGGTTGCAGGCCTGTCAAATTGCCTGCAAGGTTTAAAGATTATGTTGTGAAATAAGAAAAAAAAAGAAAAAAAACCTTGTTATCAGTTCTTTGTTTTAGAACCTTTGCTGCCGTCCACATAAACACCCTGGACACTGTATCCTCAAAAGTGGACCATCCTACTATAGCTCCGCATGGTGTGCTGGACCCTAGACTGTTAGGTCGTAGGCCTGTCAAATTGCCTGCAAGGTTTAAAGATTATGTTGTGAAATAATAAAAAAAAACAACTTGTTATCAGTTCTTTGTTTTAGAACCTTTGCTGCAGTCCACATAAACACCCTGTATTGTGTTTATTGAACATTTTGGTTGTATTGCACCAATAATCTGCACATTGTTTTGTATGGTTTAAGGACATTGTTACTTTCTATATGTTGAAAACGTGGACATTTCTTTTCCCACAGGGTAACTAATGTGAAGTTGTTTGTTTAATATTCACTGTATTCTATTTCTGCATGTTTTTGTCAAGGACTTTTATTTTGGTGTTGCGCCCTCCGAGAAGGAGAGTGTGGCGGGCACGGAGACTAGTGCTGTTTTCCTCCCCAGTTCTAGGACTCTGCTCAATAAAAGTTACTAGCCGTCGATATTTTCAAGTCCATCGTCTTTATTCACATCAACCCACGGGCATCTAAAACCCCATGCCTTACAATGATTTTGTCTGTAATTAATAAAATATCAAAACTAAAGAATTCATAATTTCTCATTTTAGTTATCTTATTATTTTAGTGGATAGAATAAGTACATTTTGGGCTAAATTAATTTAAATTATATTTAAGCCCTATATTCTCGCAACTCATGATTCTCAACTTGTCGCAATACATGAGAAGACTCTCTTTTCATTATTTTCCTGCTTTAGCAAGTTAACTGAAACATTAATATTCATTTAAAGGTTTTCCTGAAAAGACACCGCAAGTGGTACATTATAACCGTCTTAAACCTTACCTGTCTTCCACCTATCAGCTTGGACAAACAGTCTCGGATGCATCATCTCCCATTGCACAGCCTGTTGAAAGGGAAGTACCCACTAGTACTTCTAATTCCTCTACACTTGCTATCCAGGAGAACTTGCCTTCTGTTGTCTTTACTGGTGAGGTCCCCAGTCAGAGTCCAGCTAGGTCTTTGCTTTTGGGACAGTCCCCCCTGAACTTAACTCAAAACACTGGACAGTTTACTGTCACACAGCCTGATGACATGGACACTGTAACCTCAAAAGTGGACCGTCCTACTATGGCTCTGCATGGTGTGCTGGACCCTAGACTGTTAGGTCGCAGGCCCGTCAAATTGCCTGTAATTTGGAAGGATTATGTTGTGAAATAAGAGAAAAAAAAAAACTTGTTATCAGTTCTTTGTTTTAGAATCTTTGCTGCAGTACACATAAACACCCTGTATTGTGTTTATTGACAATTTTGGTTGTATTGCACCAATAATCTGCACATTGTTTTGTATGGTTTAAGGACATTGTTACTTTCTATATGTTGAAAACGTGGACATTTCTTTTCCCACAGGGTAACTAATGTGAAGTTGTTTGTTTAATATTCACTGTATTCTATTTCTGCATGTTTTTGCCAAGGACTTTTATTTTGGTGTTGCGTCCTCCGAGAAGGAGGGTCTTGTAATGTGAAGGGAAGTGCGGGAAAGAGGGTAGAGTGTGGCGGGCACGGAGACTAGTGCTGCTTTCATCCCCAGTTCTAGGACTTTGCTCAATAAAAGTTACTAGCCGTCGATATTTTCAAGTCCATCGTCTTTATTCACATCAACCCACGGGCATCTAAAACCCCATGCCTTACAATGATTTTGTCTGTAATTAATAAAATATCAAAACTAAAGAATTCATAATTTCTCATTTTAGTTATCTTATTATTTTAGTGGATAGAATAAGTACATTTTGGGCTAAATTAATTTAAATTATATTTAAGCCCTATATTCTCGCAACTCATGATTCTCAACTTGTCGCAATACATGAGAAGACTCTCTTTTCATTATTTTCCTGCTTTAGCAAGTTAACTGAAACATTAATATTCATTTTTTTTTTTTTTTAATAAATAACCCCGTTAATAAAAATGTGGTGGACTGAGTCACTGCTGGCTGAATTGGACAGGCGATTTACACATGAAGCGATGGCCTTGAGTGTGGCGTGTGATACAATTCTTGGAAAAAAGGTGGCTTTTCTGCATTAGATATGCTTTTTTTTTTTTTTTTTTTTACTCTTTGAGTTAATGTTGAATATATGTTACATGAATATATAAAATGAAGAACATATTAAAAAGTGCTCGTGGCTCGTCTGCCAGTAGTTGCCCCCCACGCATAAAAGTGAAACTTTTCCACTTATGGGTGGAAGCGCACACTGTCAAGCAATGCGCATGTGTTTTACAGTGCATATCCTGTGCAATGAAGCCTGCCGCGATTGTCTCTAGCACACACATGTGCCATATGCAGGAAAAAAAGCTCAGAATCGATTCTGAAATGTTCAGAATCTATTCTAGCATCGTTGAAGAGAGAATCACGATGTATCAGAGAATCGATTATTTCCAACACTCCTACCTAACTCGCAGTGGTGGAGGTAACGAATTACAACTAATCACGTTACTGTAATTAAGTAGTTTTTCCAGGGGTACTTGTACTTTTTTGAGTATATTTTTAAAGCTGTACTTTTACTTGTACTTAAGTACAAATTAAGCAAAATAATCTACTTCATTACTTTTAAATCATAGTTCGTTACTGAGTACGCCCACAATTTGAATTGATATTCAAACCTTTGACGGCACTTCAGTAGCCAATAAAGATATCCAACCGTAAACGGACCAATAAAAGCCCTGATATCTGAACCGGGAAAAGCCGCCGCTTTTCCAAGCTGCGTCTCTCTTTGCTCTCCGACAGCGAGTTTGACAGTGACACGCATCCACCTCCTTTCAATTACAGAGTCTGAATGTGGCGAGCGCTTTATTGTAACATGAGAACACAGTCATGTAATGGCAGAAAACTGGATGCGAGCACTCAAATAGGCCTAATTTATACAAATGAACTGCCTGTCCTCTCACTCCGATATTGCTTGTGCGCAGACTGTGCAATTGCGATATCTCCATGCTTTTAAAGTAGAAATTATTTCTCTTTGCTCCTGGATTAAACTTTGTCAAAAGTTATCAACCATTCAGAATAGATCCATGCCTGACCAATGAAAATCCTACTGGAAATTTTATTGGCTATAAATCAAATGCACCTGAAAGTCTTTCAACAAACAAAGATGGAACTTTAATTTCTTTACAATGTAAGTTTATGCTAGAAATGTTTTGGAATGGGATATTTGTCTGATTT
>NW_015628333.1:47093-55920 GCF_001515625.1 Sinocyclocheilus rhinocerous
TGGATGCGAGCTCTCAAATAGGCCTAACTTATACAAATGAACTGCCTGTCCTCTCACTCCGATATTGCTTGTGCGCAGACTGTGCAATTGCGATATCTCCATGCTTTTAAAGTAGAAATTATTTCTCTTTGCTCCTGGATTAAACTTTGTCAAAAGTTATCAACCATTCAGAATAGAGCCACGCCTGATTGATGAAAATCCTACTGGAAAGATGGAACTTTAATTTCTTTACGATGTAAATTTATGCTAGAAATGTTTTGGAATGGGATATTTGTCTGATTTGAACATGTATCCTAGTTTGCATCACTATTGTAGACATTAGGATCAAAGCCATCTGATGTTCCATTTATCTAAATAAACAGGCCTAACATATGTATATGGCTCTTAAATCACTGCTTATAAAAATTCAGTGTTGTCATAATTCAGATACCTCAACAGAATTGAGGTAATTTGTTTTATAATTGTATTACTGACTGTGTACTTGTCTTTTTTTGTAAATTCAATTCAGTTTGAAATCAAAGTTGAAATCAAGCTTCCTTGTGCTGTAAGCTTTTGCAACAAAGTTACCCTATTTTAAAGACACAAATACACAGAATGAGCAAATGTTTAAGATTGAGATTTTTGTAATGGTAATTGATCAATATTTATATGTATGTAAATAAAAGCCTGTATTAAAATCTGTTCATCATATAAGCCCAATTACTACTCAAAACTAGCCCGAAAATAGCCCAATTGCTTTTGAGGGGGTGCCCCAGTAAAAATCGCGTTCGGGGGGTAAAATAAAATTTTTTTTGGCGGTGTCTCCTGGTACAATTCACATTCCAGGGCCTAAATATCACGTTATTGGGGTCGCTTCAACCCGATTTGCCTCCGATTTCGGGCATTTGTCGGCGATTTCGCAAAACCTGTCGGCAAGTGAAAAATCGGGCTAAAATCGTGCAGTGTGAACTCGGCATAACTCGTCCTACACTGTTTGTCACAGACCCATAAATGAGGTGTCAAATCATGCAGCTTATCAAGGACAACACTGGTATGAGTTTTTTAAGTGACAGGAGGTAGGATGTCTGCACAGAGGGTAAAAAAAATGGCCGAAAAATCCCACAGACTTAAAATTGGACAGAAATTTGTGACGTATCTCCACATCAGAATGTCATAGAGACTTGGGGGTAGTCTCATTTCTCTTGGCCTAACTGCCAGTAAATTGTGACATTTCCGTTTCCTAGCAATGCCCTAGCAATCAGCTACAGCACCCTAGAAACCCCCCATAGACTTTTATTGAAAATGAATGAGGTGGATATCCCTGGATAAGAAAATTGTAGAGACCATAAAATAGATGGGGGCAGGCTCTTTTGACTCAGACTGACTAGTAGTCTTTAATCTAGCATCAATCTAGCAATGCTCAAGCAACCATTATTACCATCATAGAAATCATATAATAAATTGAACCAGCCATATGTCTGAACCAGAATAACATACATACATGGGATGGGCCCTTTTGACTTAGACTGCCTAGTTGTATTTAATTATCACCATGGTAACTGTTTAACTATGCCCTAGTAACCACTGAGAGGTTGTCTCTTTTGACTTAGACTGTCAATACGCTTTATATACCATGCCCAAGAACATTGTAGGGTTGGCCTCTGTTGACTTGAGGCAGTGTACTCATACCATATAAACTCTATAGCAACTCCATAGTAACCATCTGTAACAACTAGCAACTGCCTAGCAACCACCCAGAACACCCTTGAAACCACCTAGCAACCACATAGCATCTGTGTAGCAACCATCCAGAACTGCTTAGCAACACCCTAACAACCAACAAGCAACCACCCAGAACACCTGAGCAGCCGCATAGCAGTGCCCTAGTAATCACACAGAACATAATAGCATTTGACTAGCAACAACCTAGCACATCACCAATAACACACTAACAATGACTAGCAACACCCTAGCAGTCACCCAGAACACCCTAGCAACTATATTGCAACACCCTAGCTACCACCCAGAATACCCTAAAAACACCCTAGCAACTTCCTAGCAACTCCATAACAACACCATAGCAACCACCCAGAATACCCTAGCAACTGCCTGGCAACACCCTAGCAACAACCCTTAAAACCCTAGCAACTGCATAGCAACCACATAACACCCTAGCAACCCCATAGACTTATCATTGGCACATATTTTGTGAGAATATATCTCTGGATCAGAAAGTCAGTTGGGACACTTGGGAGTGGGCTCATTTGACTCAGCGAAGCAAGCAGCCAATAAGTAATGACATACCAACCTCTTAGGCACATACTAGCAACCATTTACCAGACCCCAGCAACCAGCCATAGACTTCCACTGAAAACGGATGAGAGAGGCATCTCTATGGATCAGAACATCATAGAAACAAGAAGATGGGCTCATTTTAATGGTGCTTGCAAAGCAAGGCATGCATCTTCTTCCATGTACATTTACATTTAGTAATTTACATTTAATCATATAGCAGATGTTTTTATCCAAAGCTAATTACAAATGAGGACAACAGAAGCACTCAAACCAACAAAAGAGCAATAATATGTAAGTGCTGTGACAAGTCCCGGTTAGTCTAATGGAGTACACATAGATTTTTTTTTCTTAATAATAAATAAAAAGAAAACAAATAGAATAGAAAAAGAATAAAGAACACTAGTGTTAGAGGGTCATTTTTTTTATAAAAATGAAAAAGAAAACAAGTAGAATAGAAAAATAATATAATTAATAAATAATAGAGTTAATAATAAATAAATAAATAAATAACACAAATAAAGAGTTAATTAATAATAGTGTTAGAGAGTCATTTTTTGTAAATAGAAAAAAAGTTGATATAATATAAATATATTAGAGAGTGCAGGTGTTAGAGGGTCATTTTTTTCTTTTCTTTTTTTAATAAATAAAACGAAAACAAGTAGATGGTATAGAAATAGAATAGAGAGTGGTAGTGTTAGAGGGTCAAGTGTAGATGGAAGAGATGTGTCTTTAGATGTTTCTTGAAGATGGCCAAAGACTCAGCTGCATGGATTGAGTTGGGCAGGACATTCCACCAGCAGGGAACAGTTAAGGTAAAAGTATGTGTAAGTGATTTTGTGCCTCTTTGGGATGGCACGATGTGCCGTTCAATAGCAGAACACAAGTTTCTGGAGGGCACATACGTCTGAAGTAGTAAAGGGGTGCAGAGCCAGTGGTTGTTTTGTAGGCAAACAATAATGCCTTCAATTTTATGTGAACAGCTATTGTTTTTCTTCAGCAAATGTACATTATTAGTGGTGTAGCCACACCTTAGCAACTATAGAGCACACTAGAAACCATATAACAACCATATCTCAGCACCAAAACATAATACAGACATGGTGGTTGGCTTTCCTGTAACCACACAGAACACTGTAGCAACTGCCCAGAGCCAAGTTTCGCCACGGCAAGCATTACTCACAAATTATGAATAAAATGTAAATATCTGGTAATGACTGTTCTTCTGAGACACAATTTTTAATTCACATAAACTCCTCCTAGAGCTTCCAAGCTACAAACACCAAACTGGGGCCACACCTTCAAATTGTTCTGATTTGTGTCTTGATCTTTTCTAACTGATTGGACGTTTTCTTAAAACAGACAATAAAATAGATGGAATGTTCAAATGAGCTAAGACTATTCAACTCCAACAGAAACACTAAACCTTTGATCTGCTTTAAACCCCATCTCCTTGTCTGTCTTCTCTCTCTTTCTATAATCTTCCTTAAAACCTTCTTCCTTTTAAAACTACTTCAAAACCTAAAACTATTTCAAACATGAAACCTTTAATTTTAAACCTTCAAACTTAAAACAGCTTTTTCAAGCCAACATCAAAGTTTGTGCTGACAAACATTTTTTTTATCTAGTTATATCTTCATATATGTCATTATGAAATGATTTTCATTTGTGAACAGTGACAATAGTCACTGTATTTCTTTTTTATTTAGACATTTTTGAGCACTCTTTCCCCTAAACCAGCGGTTCTTAAAACCTAGTCCTCGCGACCCCCCACTATTTTGTATGTTTCTCTTATTGCTTCAGAGATTTGTTCCATTAAACCATAAGTGCCCTGTGAAGTGGACATCACAGGATATTCTGCCATGATTCCAGTTTGAAAGGAGAGTATAGACTGTTTCATCGGGTGCACGCGCCTGGCCCAAAGTTAACTTTCGGTCTGTGTTTGTTTTTCGGTCTGACTAGTGGGGCTGACTACAAACGCATTTAAAGTTAAGGTGATGAGTAGACTGAAGTTGGGCTCATGTTGTTGTGCTATGGGATGCAATGTTTCTCATACATTGATTTATTTGTGGCGGCCTGCCACAATATCAAAACTGACCGTCACAAATAGATTTTCCAAAAGGCTTTGACTTTGTTGAATAAACATGAGCACTGCACGTTTCAAAATCAAAACGCGGCACGGTTCCTATCTCTGAAGGAAACCAACTGTCTTTAGAAAATTTTCGATGTCATTTTCATTACATCTTGCCTGTAATACCTGATAAAGCAGCGTTTGTGAGCTGCTTTGTATCCAAAATAAACCTCCAAAAGCACCTCCTGCTGGCAGAGAATGAATTTGCATTTTCAATAAGCCTGTCTGATTTACGCAGCAAACATATTTAGCTTGTTATCAGAAATAATCTACTCTAGATGGACTTTACTGTTGTTATTGATTCTCTGTAGAAGTCTACTGGGAGTTAAGTTTGGGCCACAAAAGCGCACATGCGCAGTAATGTTTGTTTATGTTGTTGCCGTTGAAACAGTCTATATATTCTATTCCAAAGGCATTAAAGTGCGTAAGATGTGACTACTATACAAATCTCATTATTACGGTTTAATAACCCTTCACACTTCTATAGTAAGTTTTGTCTGTGTGTAAGTACGCTGCAGGCAAATGCTATCTTAGTCAGTAATTTCTACCTTTTTTTAGCCCTTAAATTTCATTTTATCAATTTAACCCAATGTATAGGTTGATTAAGTTCATATTTTTGGGTTGAATAATAACATCAAATAAATTGTTACCACATAAGAAATTGTACATATTCAATTAAGACAAACACTTAAAATGACTTCAAGGCTTTACTCAAGAGAAAACACTTTTATCATCCTCATGAATGTATGCTGGTTTTGTCTCATACCTAAAGCTTGCAACACACCAGTTTTTGTTCCGTGCTGAGTTATAGGGCCTATTTACACCTAGTCACTTCATGCATTTTCTCTGATCGGATATCTATCTGATTTGTTAAAACGTTTCTATTTACATTTGGCCACATAAATGTGTCTTCGCAAAACGGATATAAATCCAGTCTTCAATTCCTGCGCTATATGCAAATTTAACGGAGTTCACAGTAAAGGTCCCCTGAAGTGCCATGAAACATGCAGCGTTATTCTATGTGGTGACGTAATTTCAACTGAAACATGAAGACAGGGCGGGACATATCGAGCAGCCCCGCACCCTTTTTAAATTAGCCAATAGCGTTTTGTTTATATCTGCACGGGTCAGAGCCGTTGAGCTCGGTAAAGCCGCATTTGACAGCCACAGTCTAATAGATTACCCCCTAGATTCAATATGAAACTCTTAGTAAAACAAAATAGTGATCATAATCATGCTGAGGCTGTGTAGTTTTAAAAGTGTTTAATATATGCCGACTCGCGCATATGATCCGCTCCGTGCGATCGCTCTCTAGACCGGAACCAAAGTCCGGATCAGACTGTGCGCACTGCCGCGGTTCGCGTGACACAACGTGAAACCAGACCTCATTTGCTCCAATGGAAAGCATATTTACACTATCTGAATCGTTCCCTATCGCCTACATTGTACACTATGTGCCATTTATTGTACAGGAAATACTACACTGTGAACAAGCGACTGATCTCAGCCGCAGCTTTAGCGTCTATTTATAGTGTAGGGGGCGGGCGCTTCGGCTTCTAGTTTGATTGGTCAGAAGATTTGATGAGAAGATGAAGTAAGATGTGACGTCAAAAAAATCGTTGAGCAGTTTTGGAGGAAGTGACGAACTAAAAGCTTTGAATGCTTATATCTTCTAAATGCGAATTTTGTCACTGTTTTGGAGCACACTGCCTTATAGATTAACCTTAAGACTAACATATTGATACTAACACCCAAAAAACTTTAATTTTGATTTCATAGGGACTTTAACGAAATCATTATCAGCTAATTCAAGATCAAAGACCACAACAGGAGAGAGCACGGCATCAGCACTGGAAAGATAGGTTAGTCCTAATAGTTTTAATGGAGATAATTGTGTGTTGAGAGTCTGCGACTTACTTTCAGTTTAATTTGTGGCAGTTTGCATGCCGGCTTGCTGAAGAGATACTCATCCGCGGCTATGCGTGTTGCATTAGCGCTGTCATATCTGACTATGACATGCCATATAGCCTATAAAACGCTCTTATACGTTAATTACTTTAACATTTTGGGAGGAATAAAATTTGCATACAGTTGTGCTCAAAATTATTCATACCCTTGGTAAATATGATCAAAGAAGGCTGTGAAAATAAGTCTGCATTGTTTATCCATTTGATATTTCATTAATTTCTAAAAAGTCCAACCTTTAACTGAAGTATAAAAAAGTGAAAGTGGGGGAAAATCACATTAGGAAATAAATATTTTTCTCTAGTACACAATGGCCACAATTATTGGTACCCCTTGAAATTCTTTTGATTAAAATATCTCTAAAGTATATTACCATTCATATTTCCATTTTTTTATCACACCAGTGTGACTAGGAACATGAAATTGTTCAGCCTTGGCTTTCTGTTTCACGGGATTATAAATATGAGGAACACAAAGGCCAAATTCCCTTAATCATTGATCACAAGTATTAAAACCAAAGAATATATTTCTGATCTGCAGCAAAAGATTGCTGAACTTCACAAATTTTGCTGTAAGAAAAGAGCTAAAGCATTAAAAAACCACATTTCCACCATCAGGGCAATAATTAAGAGGTTCCAATCAACTAAAGATATCACAAATCTGTCTGGAAGATGACGTGTGTCTATATCGTCCTAATGCATGGTGAGGAGAGTTTGAGTGGTCAAAGACTATCCAAGTATCACAGCTGGAGAATTGCAGAGATTAGTTGAGTCTTGGGGTCAGAACCCCCCCAAAAAAAAAATTTCAAACAGCCCCTACATCACCACATGTTGTTTGGGAGGGTTTCAAGAAAAATTATCCTCCCTCATCCAAAAACAAACTCCAGCATATTCAGTTGTCAGACACAACTGGAACTTCAAATAGCACTGGCTTCTATGGTCAGATGAAACTAAAAAAAATTGCTTTTTAGCAGCAAACACTCAAGATGGGTTTGGTGCACACAGGGATAAAAAAGTATCCCATGTGTACAATGAAATATACTGCTGTATCTTTAATGTTGTGGGCCTGTTTTTCTGCCGGAGGTCCTGGACATCTTGTTTAGATACAGTACATGGCATCATGCATTCAATTAGATACCAACGTATAAAAAAATTAAAACTGACTGTCCATGCTAGAAATCTTATAATGGGCCATGGTTGGATCTTCCAACAGGACAATGATCCACACACTGACATCAAAACCAAAACAAAAATGGGTCACTGAGAACAAAACCAAGCTTCTGCCATGGCCGTCCCAGTCCTCTGACCTGAACCCTATAGAAAATGAGTGGGGTGAACTGAAGAGAAGAAGCACCAACATGGAGCTGTGAATCTGAAGGGTCTGGAGTGATTCTGGATGAAGGAATGGTCTCTGATCTCTTGTCAGATGTTCTCCAAACTTATCAGGCATTATAGGTGAAGATTTAGAGCTGTTATCTTGGCAAAAGAAGGTTGCAAAAAGTATTGAATAAAAGGGTATGATTAATTGTGGCCAATGTGTATTAGAGAAAAACATTTATTTCATAATGAGATTTCTCTCCCATTTTAAATTCTTATTCTCCAATGAAAGGTTAGATTTTTGTAAATTTGTAAAATAAAAGATTTTATTAAAAGGATTAAGGATACATATTTATTTTCACAGCTGCCTTCGATCATATTTACCAAGGGTATGAATAATTTTGAGCACAACTGTATGTGGTTTCAACAACCAGATGCTTTTACACTTGTCCGGTTTCATCTGGAATGCAGCCCAGACCACCTCCTGAAGTGGTTTGAGCGATTAGATTTAAATGCATCTCGAAAGCGTTTCGGAGGGCATTTACACCTAGTCTTTTCATGATCGGATAGCTATCTGATTAGAGAAAACCCATTAAGTGACCAGGTGTAAACAGGTCCTTAGAGTTGAATACTTCCATTATAACATACTGAGCGTATACACAATGTTAATAATAGACTTGTTTGAGATCAGCAAAATCTGCGCAGAACCGATCACCGGTGATCACCGCGAGATGCATGGCGGTTTGAAAAGTGTACGAGTTACGTCCGACTTGCTCTGATGTCATGCTGACGTGTGCCAAAAAACTCTCGCGACGGCAAGGCGGCTGTGTTGGATTGTGCAGTCGCGCGCAGTTACTCTCCACCGACTGCGCTGATCAAAAGCATGATGGGAAACGACTCGTCAGTCAGTCGTTTCCCATCATGCTTTTGACACAGCTTAATGCTCATTGGTTCAGACAACCGTGATGCTGTGTTCTCCAATTTAGCTACTTTGTAGCTAGATTTAGCGACTTCCCCGCCCCTTTTGAGACATTTTTCAAAAGTTTAGGGACAAATATAGCAACTTCTTGGATAAACCTTATCTAAGTTCTCATCTTGCCCACTGATCTACGTTCATCTTTATATAGATCAGTGAATTTGCCAT
>NW_015628333.1:56213-57230 GCF_001515625.1 Sinocyclocheilus rhinocerous
GCCTGCTGGCGCAATCAGGAAATTCTGCGAAGGTTAGACTCGGAGCGTCCGTGTCGGCCGCATCCTTCGAAGGACCCGTCCTCCGAAGGATGCGGTCTTTGAATTGGGACACAGCAATATATATCAAAGGGGGCTTGAGCACCTGCCCTTTTTCTTCCTCGAGGGAAAGTGCCCTTTTTTCTGGGGAGTGTTATCTGACGTTTTTCGACGCGTCTTTTGTGTTCATACCCAAGCAATTTTCGAAATACCCATCGACACATCGAATCCTATTTGATCTGCAATTCCTCTCCATAACAACTCCCTCTTATCGAGATTTTTGTAGTCGCTGTCGCGTTTGTCATAAAGCCCTTTTGTTCAGACACCAATGATACCAACATCAATGTGTGCTCGGTAAGACCGTTTTGTGCTTGAGCGCCACCAAGTCATGTTTTACTGTAACTTCGGCAGCTCCAGGCACGTGAAAAAAAGCGCCAATCTCATTTCTCGGCCAGTTTTTAACACGGCGCGTCAAACCAAAAAAACGAGCCCGAGGCGTTTTAAAAAAAATTACTTTAAGCCTCGCGTTTTGCGTGTCGGTGTGCACACTCACATTGGCGCCCTTTGTTTAGTCACGAGGCGTTAAACGTCGGCGATAATCGCGTGCGATATTCGTCCTGGTGTGAACAAGCCTTTATGCGCTCTGGACATTTGTCATTGAGATCTATAGAACCATTGTGATGTCATCTAGTGACATTTAGCTACCAGTTTTAGGTACTTTCAATTGAAAGCAGTTGGCAACACTGCCTGCTGGCGCAATCAGGAAATTCTGCGAAGGTTAGACTCGGAGCGTCCGTGTCGGCCGCATCCTTCGAAGGACCCGTCCTCCGAAGGATGCGGTCTTTGAATTGGGACACAGCAATATATATCAAAGGGGGCTTGAGCACCTGCCCTTTTTCTTCCTCGAGGGAAAGGGCCCTTTTTTCTAGGGAGTTTTTTTTTTTTTTAATAAATGAATATATACAGTATGTGTGGGTGTGT
>NW_015628333.1:57481-64598 GCF_001515625.1 Sinocyclocheilus rhinocerous
TAAGACCGTTTTGTGCTTGAGCGCCACCAAGTCATGTTTTACTGTAACTTCGGCAGCTCCAGGCACGTGAAAAAAAGCGCCAATCTCATTTCTCGGCCAGTTTTTAACACGGCGCGTCAAACCAAAAAAACGAGCCCGAGGCGTTTTAAAAAAAATTACTTTAAGCCTCGCGTTTTGCGTGTCGGTGTGCACACTCACATTGGCGCCCTTTGTTTAGTCACGAGGCGTTAAACGTCGGCGATAATCGCGTGCGATATTCGTCCTGGTGTGAACAAGCCTTTATGCGCTCTGGACATTTGTCATTGAGATCTATAGAAACCTATAGAATCTATAGAAACGGCCTAAAATTAAGTATAAAGAAGAGAAGAAAGCAGCCTCCTACACATGCCAGATGCAGTTGGAAATTTACTAAAAACAAGATATCTGGTAGGGAGGGGCACCTGGGGTGGCCAACCAGATTTCAGGGGGGTCGGTGCCACCCCTGGCCACCACGTGGGACAGGGCCATCATAAATATGAGTTTCCTAATCGGAAATTAGCAAATCGTATTTACTACAGGGAAACTTAGAGATAAAGGTGCATTCACACCATATTGCAATTACCGCAATTAAGAGATACCAACTTGAAAAAAGTGTTCACTTCCTTGTAGAACTCGTAATTACAACTTGTGAACTGGGAGTTTTCTGAGAGCTACTGCTTGTACCACATGACCGCTGCATCTCACGTGGAAACAAAGAAAAATGGTGGCGCTCCCCGTAGTAAAATGTAATTAAGCAGTTATTTCGTAATATTTATGCTTTAAAATTTGTGTGATTGACTTTTGCCAATGTAGATGTAGAATGTAGAATTCTGTGATGATAGCATAAAGCATCCGAAAGTTACAGTATTTTGGAACAAAATAGGCCTTTTTGTTTAGCTCTCGACTCCCTGAAGGTGCCATACACAAAAATAATGACTCATAACTCCAAGACTGTAGGAAGGAGAGTCAAAAGGTAGTTACAGTTTGATATAAATATTTCTATATTTTTAGGGGGGGGGGAATATTTGCATTTGTATATTTTCATGTTGAGAAATAGGTGATAAAATGTAAAAATTAGTGTGGTCAAATTTTTCATATCATTCTTATTTGAGATTCAATATCTCACAAAAGAAATAAGGTAGGAGAATTTTGTTTTTTGGCGAGGTTCCAACATGTGTGCTCTATGTGTATTAACTTTTGTGGTGATATCATGAAGTAATCAAAAGTTACAGCATTTGGAACCAAGGTAGCCTTTCTCTTAGCCCTTGAGAGATTTGAAATTGTTTTGAATTTGAAGTAATGCCTCACTCAAGTTTAGTCAAAGCCCCAAACAATTATACTTGTTTTATTCTACTCGATGAGACCTTTCAAATGACATATGACACATGACTATCTGGCCTGTATGATGTTTCTGACATTAGAGTACATGACACAAAAAACATATTTTGTAATTTATGAAAATATTTTTTTGTCATTTATCAGCAAATAACTCGGCCCTACTTTGGAGTTAAAGTGATTACATGCTACATGCATTGTAAAAGTGGCTACATGCATTTTAAAGCTTTAAATACTTTCAGATGATATCTATTTTCAGCTTTCAGATGATATCTATTTTTTTGTTGATCAAGTTGATCAGTGGTTTGAAAAATATGATTAGTAATATTTTCGCGGAAGTGGGGTGTGTAAATTCGGTTTAGAGGGACTGCTCGGTGCTCAAAATTACATTCATTAAAAAGCTGCGATTCTAACCTTTAAATTGATACCTATTTTGTGTTATTCCATTCAGGGGTTGCTTAGTAATTTGATTATGAATTTTTCGTGCTGGGGTGGGGGGGTGGTTTAAAGGGTTAAATGTGATAAAATGTGTCCTGATCTGACACATGAGGCAAACAACTGAAAGCACTTTTAAATGTAAATAAATACAATTACCTTCAATGGGTCTTGGTACAAAGTGTGAAGAGGGTTTGGTTTTCTTCACACGGTTGCCTTTCATGACCTGACCCTCCTTGGTGAGGCCCAGGAACCAGGCTCGACCCGACTCCTGTTGACGGTACATGGTGGATGAGTAGATAACGTAGTAGTTCTCAAACACGGACTCCTTGAATTTACATTCAGGTGTGAACATCTCCTGAGGATAAAAAATAAATAAATAAATAAAACCACATGTCAATGAACTCATCCCATGATAGGTGGGAAAATGAGAAAGAGAGGTCAAATAGTCTTATTAGGGAGTCCCCAGGGAGGCTGCCGGAATTTGTATATGTGGCTTGAAGGACTATGAAAAGTGTGTGACTTTATGTCTGTGTACAAAACAGTCACCGATCTGGGGGGTTAGAGAGAGAGAGTCAGCAGGAGTTAGCATCTCTTATCTGCGTCTGGTGACATACTGTCATGCAGCAGATGCTATCTTGCAAGGGATGCTACAAAGGTAAATGTGGCTTGGGGAACTCTAGCCAAAATTGATGAACTTTAGACCTCGACCTGTCCACAATGCACAGACTGACCCTGCACCTGGCTTCAAGAAGACTGTACTTTTAAATGCAGTTTGACCTTTGAGTCCTAAAGAAAAGGTTGGCGAGAGTATTTATATCAGTAGTGTGAAATAAGAACCTGCACAAATGGTGATCTGTTGTAACTGTTTAACTGACATAACACATCCAGTATATATTTTCTAGATTAAAAAAGTTTTGTTTTTTGTTTTTTTATCTTGCTGTAGGTTTTTACAGTGTATTTGCATAATTCTTATTTACACATTTACATTTATATAATTTTGTTTCTTATTTTAAAATGCATTTAGTACAATTTTATGGTTACACACTATATGTACACAATAATATGAAAAAGTACAAATAATTTCAGCTTGTTACAATGCTTATTTAGCTGAAAATCAGGTTCAGAACAGGATTTAGAAAATGAAATAGCCTAAATCTAACAAGTGAAAATAAAAAAATTGAAAAGAATGGGTAATAAATAGTATTTATTCTCCTGGCATTTTCAGGAAAAGGAAAATCCTCTCTGGGTCAAAATGAGGGAACACCACGTGAGGGTTTCTAAAGAAGAGATGAATGAGTTATTGGGGAAATCAGGCATGACTCAATTCTTTCTTACATATTAGTAAGCTACACGCAGAATAAATAAAATAAATGCAGATAGATAGACAGACAGACAGACAGACAGACAGATAGATAGATAGATAGATAGATATGTACACTTTACTTTATGCATTTCATTCAGTCAGCAGCTTTCTCAACAACTCTTGAGATGCCACTTTTTGCTGTGGCTCTGCCCTGGCCTCCAGGACCTTCAGCGTCACCCGGTCCAGCCAGCTCTTCAGCTCCACCTGGATCTCCACCACCATTGGCTCTGTCTCATTCACTCGTCGCTGTGGTTCTGCCAGCCAAGCTTTCGCCCTTTCTCCTCCCTCCTTTGCTTTCATCTTGGGACTAGGGTTCCACCATGGCTTCTCCCGCCACCTTCTCTGCCATAGCTGATCCTGCCTCTGTCTTTTCCCTAGTTTATCCTGCCTTTGACTCATTCCTGGCCCCGTCTGACCTGTATCCCTGCTCTACATCCTCCTCCAGAGCCCCAACCCTTCGATCTCATTTGGACTATGAAGGTTTTAACAAACCTTCACTCTCTGTGAATAGATCCAGCACATTTTATTCAACATTTGCAACCAAGCTTTGACACTTACATCATATTCTGGGGTTCCCTTACACAAAGCACTCTTCAAAAACAGCACTGACCACATGCTTCTAACCACAGGTCAAGAGCTGTAGTTCTAGCCACACGCGTTTGAGATGCAGTTTGCAAATGTTTGTTGAAACTATGATTTTTGGAAACAACAAATCTTTGTAATATGTTGGTTCTGACGGTGAGAAGTTTGGAAGGATCTGGGACTGTGTATGTTATTTGTATGTTCTTTTGTTCTGTGGTTCCATGAGCAAAAATGACATATTTTAAATTACATACTGTACTTCCAGAAGTCTAGTGCCAACAGCTACCATTGCAGTCAATGGACGTGCTCTCCAGGTATTGTAGACCACCTTAGTTTGAATTCAGCAGTTGAATGCACTTAGTAAAATCAAAACTCAATTCAATCTTTAGCAGAGTTAAGAAGTGTAATACAAACAGCCAAATGAAGCCAACAAGGACCAATAAGGCAAAACAGCAGAATGAAGCAGAAGGTAGTTAAAATGAGTAAGAATGGAAAAAAACCCCTGAATAAATGCACCACAAAAACCGCAGAAGACAGACATTTAAATAACCAAAGGGCAGACATGTTGAGTTTGCAGAATGACTAAAAATATGGAGAAAAAGCCTAATACCTTGATGAATGTGAGACTATTAATGGTGGAGTGCATGTGTAATATAACAAAAGCCTTGTGAGAACCTGACACATCTGGTGTAAAAGAATATAAAGGAAGATGAATTTATGTGAGTCTAGATTAGGCAGCTGCGTAAACTAGATTAATTTTTATTCCTGAGTTGTCTGTCTGACAGGTCATTACTATTCAAAGGATAAGGTTGGCAGTGTCTAGACAGCTGCCTCATTCACATTGGGAGTCTGGAAAGGACACAGTTCCATCTCAGTGAGTGAAGGAAAAGTAAAGGACAGCATTTTATGTCCACATAATATGATGAATAAGTGATATTTATCCAAAATCCTAAATTAATTTCACATAACATTTAATAATTGTTACTCTCTGTAATGTTGAATTGTCAGTTTAATTAATATAAAACCTTACATGTTATTTTTTTATGAAATAGCAATGCTTATCTACACAGACTGCAATCAATCATCCAAGTAATACTGTTAAAGGTCCCATATTGTCAAAACCGAAATTTCCTGGCCTTTTTCCCGATAATGGAGGTCTACACTCTAAAAAAAGATGGTTCTTTAAAGGTTCTTTACATGCAGTAATGGTTTTATTTAGAACCATAGCATTCCGAAGAACCCTTTTATGCTGAAATGGTTCTTTGTGTTAGAGTTTAGGGTTCTTTATTGATTTCATTCTTAAATTTAAATACAAATTTAACTTTACAAATTTAACTGGTTTCCAAGCAAACATGTTCTTATCTTGTTTTTTCAGTTTTTGGGCACATATAAGTGTGTGCAGCTCTGCTAAGCTGTGGAAACTTCTCTCCTCTTCTCCACTAAGTAAAAGAGACAATGAATTCATAATTCATATTGTTAGATTTTTTTTAAATTATTACTTGGGTTTATGTATAAACATACCCAGTCACAAAATATAATAATATAAAAACTATTCCATGACTATATATCACTTTTTTCTTTTAGGATTATGAAGGGCTCACATACTGTCCATTTTTGCTTTTGGCCTTCATAAACATAATTGTTTTTACATAAACACATGGACACACTGTAACTCTAAACTCGAAATTGAAACGAAATTGTGTATTTCAGATGTATTACATCCCACAACCTCATCATCTGCAGAGAAAAATCGCCACTTAATCACACCAAAATGATGGACTTAAAGGCATCATATGGATTGGATTATGATTGTTTCACTGAAACTTCATCACATCTATTTTTTGTTCTTATTTTGTGTTTTACTTCTTAATGTATTTATTCATGTTCAATGTTAATTGTCATTCATTAATGTATTAAGTTAATAACTGTTGAGCACTGACACTTTTGCCTGTCAATAAAAACATACTTAATTCACACAACATGCTGCTGTTGTGGTTATTGTTGTTGTTGTTGTTTCAATGTAAAACCCTGACCAAGGCTACACTCTAAGATGCCTCATTACTGATTTTCTGGAGCTCAGCCATCCAACTACACACTGTCAACACACTCTCAACAGGTAAATAATTTCTTTCTTAAAATGTATATCAATAATAACTTTCAAATGCTAATTGGTTTCCTATGTCTTTTCTCTTTTTAGTTTAAGAAAGCATGTAAGTGTGACCAGCTCTATTCAGGTAAGGATACTCGTCTCCTCTTCTTCACAAAGTACGTAACAAAGATATTGAATTTATGGTCCATTTTGTTAGATATTTTTTATTACTAGGGTTTATGCATAAACATACCCAGCTATCCCATTACTTTATATTAATTTTTCCTTTTAACATTGTAAAGTGCTCACATACCACCTTTGGCCTTCATAAACAATTGTTTTCACATAAACAAATGAAAGGAGACAAACTGCATATATAAACTCAATTGTGCATTCCAGATGCTGTCACATCCTACAACCTCATCATCTGCAGAGAGAAACTGCCATTCAGTCACACCAAAATACAGATCATGATTAACTTAAAGGCATCATAGAGGATTGTGAAGATATTTCACTGGAGCTTGGTCTTCAATACACTATTTTATGTTCTATTTTGTTTTACTTCTTTAAGCATTTATTTATGTTCAATGTCCATTGTCATTCATTATTGTATTCTGCTAATAACTGTTGTTAGAACACTGTCATTTTTGCTACAATTTCACATGTCATTAAAAATAAAAAATAAAATGACGTAATTGACACGTTGTTGTTGTTGTTGTTGGTGGTGATGATGTTGATTTTATGTAAAACCCTAATAGACACTTCAAGATATTATAAAACCAGAGGGGTAAAAACAATATTAATAAATAATATATACAAATAATACTAATATTAAATATTAATACTAATATTAATGATATTAACATACTAATATTAATGAAAAACTATCATTAAAAAGGTTATTTATAACACCATTAAGGTCCTATATAGCATTTTCAAAGCATGGGTCTATATGGAACCCTATAAAAAAGGTTCTATTTAGCACTAAAAAGGGTTCTGCTATTGTTACAAGCCGAAGATCCCTTTTCTGGTACTGTTTAGAACCATTTTTCTTAAGAGTGAGGGGCTATTTAACTACCATACAAGTTTCAAAACAGTCAGTCCACAGTAAAATGCACACAGCCTGCATAAAGTAGCTGTGATTTTTCACGAACCGTTGTGACTTCCGTAAAAAGTTGTCGTCAGAACTACACAGTCACCGCCTTCAGTCACCACCCCGAGCACCGCCCACTGTCCCGCTCTCCTTTTGCCAAACCCCCAGACAACATCACGTCCATGCTATTGCTGAGCAA
>NW_015628333.1:65391-83940 GCF_001515625.1 Sinocyclocheilus rhinocerous
GAGCATTTTTGACTATCGTTTCTGTCCAGTCTGCTCGTTTTATCGCGTTTAATCACAGCTGTCGTCGGTTTTTTGTCTGGCAGTGGCAGCAGATATGCGATCAAATTTCTAATTTGAGGCTGTATTATGTCGAGTCTGGCACCCAACATCACAACAAGATTATATTTTAAGCTCTTTATGTAGCCGAATCTGCGCTGGTTTGAATGGGCCGCCTCCAGTTTCCCCTTTGTTTTGCTGCCTCCAGCTAGCGCTGTGATGTCGGCTGACCCTAGTTACCTGTGGTTGGCCTGGCCATGCGTCACTCAGAAAACAACAGGCCAATCAGAAGAGAGGCTCATGAATATTAATTAGACCGGCCAAAATCGACCTGTTCTCAGCAGAGCTCCTGAGAGAGGAGCTGTAAAAATATATTGAGATGGTTTTTGGTACTTATACCGCAAATATATATTCTTAAGGACATCAAGACTTAAAATAAAACTCCAGAAAGGTGTAAAATATGTGACCTTTAAAGGGACAGTTCACCCAATAATTAAAATTCTGTCATTAATTACTCATTCTCATGTCATTCCAAACACATAAGAGCTTTGTTCATCTTCAGAAAACAAATTAATATATTTTTGATGAAATCCAAGAGCTTTTTGACCCTGCATGGACAGCAATGGAACTATCACATTCAAGGCCCAAAAACGTAGTAAGGACATTGTTAAAATAGCACATGTGACATTATTGGTTCAACCTTTGCTTTATGAAGCTACAAGAATATTTTTTGTGCGCAAAGAAAACAAAAATTATTTCATTCAACAATTTGGTAGCTCCATTGCTGTATATGCAGGGTCAGAAAGCTCTCGGATTTCATCCAAAATATCTTAATTTGTGTTCTGAAAATGAACAAAGCTCTTAAGGGTTTGGAACGACATGAGTGTGAGTAATTAATGACAGAATTTTCATTTTTGGTTGAATTATCCCTTTAATGTTTTTTTCAAAGGTGCCAAAATATTCCGTGGTACCTTTGTAAATCAAGTCAATCATTCACAACACATCCAAGTTCATTGCTTATAATGGTTAACACTAGAGGCAGTAAAACTGACAACTTTTATTCATATTCACATAAAGTATGATTTACAGGTACAGAGTTTTGATTTAAAAAGGCAAATATTTACACAATTGCTTGCAGAATATTATGTTATGACTTAAAAACAATTTTAACATCCTGCGTGATTTGAAAACTGATACTTTTGAGCATTAGCGTCACATTTACAGCTTCATATGCATGAGTTTTTGAATTCAGTAGGTTTACTCGGTAGCTCACGTGATACAGCATTGCACTTGAGAGATGAAGAGCTCCGGAACGAACCCCGTGAATCTACGGTTCGACAAAACAGTTCAAATATGCATAAGGAAGTTAAAATAGCACGGCTGCATCAACAAATTCGTTTTCATATCACTTTTGCATTTGTTAACACTATCGGGTAGGTTTAGGGTTGGTTTTGGTGTAGGGGATATTTCCAACACGATAGAGCATTAACCTTTAGCGACACTCCCCGGATTTTTTAATTCTGAACAACCGTAACACGTACCTCAAACAGCGTAATAAAAATGGTGTTGCAGAAATGTATTTAGAGGCAAATATTTCCAATGAGCCTGGGTTGCATTAATTAAACATACATGCATTTGAAATACAGAGAGAGTTGCGGTTACCGCTGTGTTGTCAAGTAGGTCACAGTGAAAGCATGATAAATAATGGAGAATGACTCCTTACTATAGAGCTAGACCCAAACTCCCACACAAACCAGCAGTTAACATTACAAACCAACATCCCTCATGATGACTAACACAAAAGCTATGAGCTAAAATGTCTCTTTGAATGCACTACATGCCTGCAGCAAATATTGACCACTTGTAAACTGTTTTGTTTATATGACCTTTTTTTATCTACAGTAGCAGTATTAATTACATTTGCTTTCAAGCACAGTTAAGTACAACTGGCAAAACACTACCTAAGGATGTTTTTACACTTGGTCCTTTTTAGGGGTTTGAATGCGATTCCCCAGCTAGCAGGGAACGTTCTCAGAAATTTGGCTAACATTCCGTCCAGGTTTGGTTGATGTTTTAGAGAAAACATTTGAATGTAATGTTCAAAAAATGTTTTAAGAATGTTTCTCATTTCAGATAATGTTCCTATAATGTTAAGTGTAAACAAAGCTAGAACATTTGACCTGCAACATTTTGA
This sequence comes from Sinocyclocheilus rhinocerous, assembly GCF_001515625.1. NCBI lineage: Eukaryota > Metazoa > Chordata > Actinopteri > Cypriniformes > Cyprinidae > Sinocyclocheilus > Sinocyclocheilus rhinocerous. Next base: position 67,622 of record NW_015628333.1, read on the forward strand.
GGATGTTTTGAGGATGTTGTTGAGGTAACAGATTATATAATGTTCTCAATAAAACATTGGCACAATGTTTCAAGATAACAAAGAAAGAACATTCTCTCAGCCACATTAGGAGAATGTTATAAGAACATCATTGAGGCCTGAGATTGTGTAATGTTTTTATAAAACATTCTTGTAATGTGACATAAAGCTAGAACATTTTACCTGCAAAATTTTAGGGATGTTTTGAGGATGTTGTTGAGGTAACAGATTATACAATGTTGTCAATAAAACATTGGCACAATGTTTTAAGATAACAAAGGAAAAACATTCTCTCAGCCACATTAGGAGAACTTTATACAGTGCATCCGGAAAAATTTCACAGCATGTTACAGCCATGTTTCTCCCATTCTTCTTTGCAGGACCTCTCAAGCTCCATCAGGTTGGATGGGGAGTGTTGGTGCACATCCATTTTCAGATCTCTCCAGAGATGTTCAATCGGGTTCAAGTCTGGGCTTTGGCTGGGCCACTCAAGGACATTCACAGAGTTGTCCCGTAGCCACTCCTTTGTTATCTTGGCTGTGTGCTTAGGGTCGTTGTCCTGTTGGAAGATGAACCATCGCCCCAGTCTGAGGTCCAGGTTTTCATCAAGGATGTCTCTGTACATTGCTGCATTCACCTTTCCCTCAATCCTGACTAGTCTCCCAGTTCCTGCCGCTGAAAAACATCCCCACAGCATGATGCTGCCACCACCATGCTTCACTGAAGGGATGGTATTGGGCAGGTGATAAGCGGTGCCTGGTTTCCTCCAGACATGACGCTTGCCAACGAGTTCAATCTTTGTTTCATCAGACCAGAGAATTTTGTTTCTCATGGACTGAGAGTCCTTCAGGTGCCTTTTTGCAAACTCGAGGCAGGCTGTCATGTGCCTTTCACTTCCGTCTGGCCACTCTACCATACAGGCCTGATTGGTGGAGTGCTGCAGCTACTAAACTAGTAGTTTACTGAGACTACTTCAAAGTGTACTAAACATGCTACAAGTATCTAATTAGTGAACTATCAGTATACCTATTAGTTCACTTTTAGTATAGTTTCAGTACAAGCTAAAAACATTGATGTAAACTAGTTGTGTACTCAGTTTACTACTGTTATACTTAAAGTATATTTAAAAGTATACTTTTATATACTAGAAAGTGGGCCAATTTAGTCCCAAGGAGTATTGAAATAGTACACTTACAAGTATACTACTAGTACAATGATATTTGTATACTTACTACATAAAGTATACTTAAAAATATACTTGAACTTTACTTAAGTATACTTAATAAAATAAACTTGAAGTATACTACATTTTGGTAAGGGTAAGGCCCTTCTCCCCCGATCTTTCAGTTTGGCCGGGCGGCCCGCTCTAGCAATCCTGTCTCGACGGTCTACAGACAATTCCTTGGACTTCATGGCTTGGTTTGTGCTCTGACATGCACTGTTAACTGTGGGAGCATATATAGACAGGTGTGTGCCTTTCCAAATCATGTCCAATCAACTGAATTTACCACAGGTGGACTCCAGTCAAGTTGTAGAAACATCTCAAGGATGATCAGTGGAAACAGGATGCACCTGAGCTCAATTTTGAGTGACATGGCAAAGGCTGTGAATACTTATGTACATGTGATTTTTTTTTATTATAAATTTGCAAAGATTTTAAACACACGTCTTTCACATTGTCATTTTGGGGTATGTTTGTAGAATTTTGAGGAAAATAATGAATTTCATCCATTTTGGAATAAGGCTGTAACATAAAATGTGGAAAAAGTGAAGCGCTGTGAATACTTTCCGGATGCACTGTAAGGATGACATTGAGGCCGGAGGTGATGGATTGTTTATTATAAAAGTTTTTATAATGTGATGTACAATGAAGAACATCATTGAGGAGATTGTGTAATGTTTTTTATAAAATGTTTTGGAAAGTTCTTGTGTTTACAAAGCTACACTCTAAAAAAAGATGGTTCTTTAAAGGTCCTTTACATGTAGAAACAGCTCTTTTTAGAACCGTATCCTGCTGATGAACCTTTTATATGCTGTGACAGTTCTTTGTTTTAGAGTTTAGGGTTCTTTTTTCCCGCCTTTTTGTTTTTCAAATCTGTAACTGTCAAAGCTGCATCATTACTGGTTTTCTGGAGCTCAAGACAGACTTTCAACACACTCTTAAGAGGTAAATGATTCATTTCTTAAAATTTCTAAATTTCTACACTTTCAAATTGTAACTAGTTTCATGCCAATCATGTATTTTTCTCTTTTTAGTTTAACAGAAAATGTATGTGACCAGCTCTGTTCAGTTAAGGTCATGTTCAGTCATAAACCGTGTTGGGCAGTAACGCATTACTTAGTAACGCGTTACTGTAATTTGATTACTTTTTTAGTAACGGAGTAATTTAACGCGTTATAATTTTCAAAATAGTAATTAGAGTATAGTTACAAGCCGAGGTCTCTATACGTCACTGCCGCGTTACATTGCTGACACAAGACCAGACGCAACAGAGTGCGGCGCGGGACAAGATGGGCGACTGCTCGCTCCAGTGCTGGCCCCCCCCCCAAAAAAAAATTTCATGGGGAAATCTAGGAATCCTGGGGGGTGCTCTGGAGGAGCGGGCACTAGATGGCGCTCTAGAAAGCACTTACGAACTAGAGGAGGCCGCGGATGGCGGGCTGGTTCTGGCTCGGGGCAGGATGCTCTCCAGACACCGGAGGATTCCTTCTCTCCAGCTCAGTCCCGTGATGTCTGGGAGGTCCACGGGGCGATGGTAGTTGGCCCAGAGCCAGAACAGAGAATTAATGGTGGCGTCATCGAGGGCCGTAGCCGCGGCGAGCCTGCAGAACTCCCAGGAATACTCGACAAAGGGGAGATCTAGGCGAGCTAAGGCGGAGAACCGAGCGGCAATTTCCATAGCCACGGGGAAAACGAGGAAAACAAAAAACTTCTCAAAAGGCAGAAAAAAACAAACGCGAGGAAAAGTCGTCGCTCACTCTTTGTTTGGGTCAGGAATTCTGTCACTGTGAGGAGCACGGAACGAGGAGACCAGGAGTACAAAACAAAGGAGTTTAATATTCTCTTCAGGGAATCACACGTAAGCACGCAGAAAAAAACAAACGCGAGGAAAAGTCGTCGCTCACTCTTTGTTTGGGTCAGGAATTCTGTCACTGTGAGGAGCACGGAACGAGGAGACCAGGAGTACAAAACAAAGGAGTTTAATATTCTCTTCAGGGAATCACACGTAGCACAAGGAGGGGACATAAACAATTCCGGACAAAGAACCTCAGAATTGGACTCACTATAAATACACAGACACCAATGGGACACACCTGGGAACAAATTAACTAATTAAACAAACACAGCTGGATCCAAATTCATACAACGAGGACAGGAACAGGAAGGACCAAATAAGGAAAACAGGAACTAAACGGGAACATACACGTGACACTGACAAGTCTGCTTCCATGTTTGAAAAAACATTTATTTGGGATGACCATGTTAACATTTGTTCTTTTTCTCCACGTTATAGTGTGACTCGAGATGAATTAATCAAAGCCCAGAACGCGGACGAAACTCTTCAAGTGTTATTCTCCTTAGCTGCTGGTAGAGGAGGAAACCGTGACTTCCTTCTACTTTCTTCAAGATGGATTGCTTTATAGACAGCAGCCTATGAGTTCTGACTCTTCAATTGATCCTAGGATCCAAATTGTAGTTCCTCTTACTTTTCATCAAGCCGTCCTACAGTTATCATACCAGGGCCTTGCTGGTCATATGGGGGTACGGAAGACGTATGATAGAATTCTGAGGAAATTTTATTGGCCTAGAATCAAGAGAGATGTGGCTAATTATATACGATCTTGCCACATTTGTCAAATGACTGGAAAACCAAACCAAAAGGTTCCATTGACTCCTTTACAGCCTATTGCTGTAGTTACCACTCCATTTGAACATTTAATCATCAATTGTGTTGGTCCTTTACCACGATCTAAGGCTGGGCATGCTTACTTGCTTACTGTAATGTGTCAGTCTACACATTATCCTGCAGCTTATTCACTGAGATTGATTACAACTAAATCAATTTTAAAGGCTTTAACGAGTTTCATGTCTGTTTTTGGCATTCCGATCAGGGTCTGATCAGGGCTCAAATTTTATGTCCCGACAATTCTCAAAAGTCATGCAACAACTCAAGGTTAAACACAATATCTCAAGTGTTTATCACCCCCAGAGTCAAGGAGGGTTGGAAAGGTTCCATCAGACTCTTAAGTCACATTTGAGATCGTATTGTGTTGAACTTGATTGTGACTGGGAGGATGGACTTCCTTGGATACTGTTAGCTATTCGTGAGGTTGTGCAAGAGAGCACCGGTTTTAGTTCTAATGAGTTAGTATTCGGACACACTGTCAGAGGCCCTATTGCTGTTTTGGCAGATGAATGGAAAACATCTGATCCACCTGAGAATGTCTTAGACTACGTGAGTAGTTTTCATTATCGACTCTATGAAGCCAGAGCTATTGCTCTACGAAAATTAGGTAAGTCTTGTTTTGGGATTTGATGATCCAATAAATATGAAATTTCCCTCCCCCGATCAATTCTCAATTGGAAACTGTAACAATGAACCAGGTAAACTAGAAATTCATTTTGATGATCTCCTTGTCCAAGGGATCCAGAAGGACTGGAGCCGCTAGGTTAAAAAACAAAAGAAGAAAGAACAACGCCAAGGGAAACAGGACAAAGCATCAGCTGCTGGAACATCAGGAGATCATTTTTAGAATAAGGAAAATAATCCAGTTACTTAGGAAACAGGAAGTTCTGAATAAGAAAATTATGAGAATGCTAAAGGAAATGATTGATTTGACTAATTTTAATTTGGAGTTGCAATCTTTAGCAAATTATCTTAAAACTTTGAGATTACAGACTTCTGCTCTAACATCTGAAAAGTTTTAGAGGCAGTTTTAAGATGTACATCCTGTTAGAGTGTTGCTCAACCGTTAAAACGGCCACATATGTATATCTTGTGCATGCTGTACAACGGTTCTGCAAGGAGATGCATTTTGCAACATATACTGTTGCAGGATGGAACTTCTTTCTAACTGTTGTGTTATACTATGTTTTTATCTTATCTCAAGACATGTTGCTATGTAGTTTAGAAACTGCTATTTGCCTGGCCTACGCCTTTAAGATGTTGTAATTGTTTAGATGAAAGCAGAGATAGATTAGCTTGCTTCTCTGAAAAGATGCTGCAATTATTCCATTTGAACATATGCTATTGTGAGTTTGCTGACTGTGTTAAAGGTTACGCATCCTGCCTTGGGTAACCATAGCAACCTATGTCTCTGCTTACACAGAGAGTAATGCGTGTGTGTTTGTGTTCACTAAATATGGAAGTACGGAAGGCGGAGATGTATTGTATTAATGCTAATTTTATGCATGACTATAAAACGCTATGTTTGGAACACATTCACTTCGCAATTCGAGGTGAAGACTTCTCGAGTTATTGTTTTTAATAAAGCGAAACTATTTCCAATGGTGATGCGTTAAACTTCTTTTAAACAAGTCTCTGAGTATTTTATTATTAGTAATCTATTATCTGAACTTGAAAAAGAAAACTTCTAGCAAAGCCCCATAATGACACGGACCTTGGCTGAGCAAGCACGGACACCGGGGAATAATTCCAGAAGCTTCTAACTACATCTCCCAATACAAGAGGTAAGGGCATATCTATTCATTGCAGCTGCTTGTGGGAAGCAAAGATGTGAATTAGAGGATTTCTGGTTTCCTTAAATAGGTGGGAAACATAACATGGCGCCCAAACGTGTGGGCTCGAATATTAAGGAAGAAAGATTCAAGGATAATAGTCTAAGTGAGTGAGAAGTAGCCTAGTAAGTCCTTACAGACCACGGCCAGAGTGATAGTCCAGAAGGACTAGTATAAACGTGTGCCCAGGCTTGAAAAGACCTAAAAAGAGAAAGACAAAGGGCTCAGTGAACTCTCAGAGGAGAGTGAGTCTTGTTAAAGTATAAACCTAATTCCAGTGAAAATTCAAAGTGAATTATGATGGGTCAGATGACTACAGTTAGTCTCGTCCCTCATGATTTTTGGGTGGAAAATTAGACTGGATTAATCCCATGCAGTGTAGGTGCGGATCTGGTCAGATCCCATGGGGAGAAATCAGAATGATTGCCTCAGTGGTGAATTTTAGGATTTGTGATGGAGCAGAGGTTCCACCCTTTATCTACTCCAGTAAAGGAGGAAGAGATGGATTTCCCAAAGTTAGAGTGCTTGACGAATTTGGGGGAGAAATCAGAAACATACCAACAAAGAGTTGGGAAGCCCTAAATGAAGTAGATATGAGAGAAGGATCTGAGAGAGGGTCCATGGCTCCTAGTTTTGTACCCCGTAGAGAGGGGAACAGACGCGCTCTAAATCCTAGTGCTCCACAGCCTGAAAACCCTGAAAGCCCAGATGATGAGTTTTCGTCAGAAAGCGAAGAACTGCTTAGGATATATTTTGGGGAAGGTAGGAATTTAATTATCCTTAAAGAAGGGTATTTAGAGCTTGAAGAAGAGGCTTGTGTTTTGGTCAACGTGGCTAATAAAAATCTTCAGCATGGGGAAGGAGTCGCTGGTGCCTTTAGAAAGCGGGCAGGACAGAGATCTCAGGAAGAGTCAGACAGAATAATACAGCGCAGAAAGAATCCCATTAGAACAGGCGATGTGGTCATACAGAAAATAGGATGTCCGAATGGAAAACCTGTAATACACGCAATAGGCCATGAAAAAGGTAAAAAAAAGTGAAATTCAGGAAGTATTAATAGCTATGCTTACGCTGGACACTTTGGTGGATATGTAAGCTACCCAGAGATAATAAATATTGTGCAGTAGCTATGCCCATAATATCAGGAGGGATTTTTGGATTTGATGGAGTCAAAATGGGAGCAGCCCTCGTGAATACATTATTAAGAAAAACCGATCGAACTGACTGGCCTGAAATATGGATAATCTGTCATCCAGATTCCACAGTTGTAGAAAAAATATCCCTGACAGTGAACCAAGACCAAGCGGCCGAAGAAGGGCGGTCAGATCAGGGAGCTAGTAATATGCAGCGATCGATAAATACTGGAGCCGAATTTTCTGAGGATGATTCAGATCCTGAATGGCCAGTATTAAGGTGGACAGGAACCACCAGAGGAAGAAAAGATCAAGTAGAAAACCCATTTCTTAAATTAAAGCTTGGAAAAAGTTATGAAACATTCCGACTCGGTAAGGAATTTTACAAACCCACACATGCTAAGAGCAGAAAGAGAGAAACTGCTTTAGACAGAATAGAAATGTGGGATGCTGAATATGTTCCCGGCATAACATGCGGGCAGGTGTGTAGTTTGCTGAATGGAGGAGATGCTATGCAGATCCTTGCAGACACCTCATTAACTCAGCACGCTAAACGAGCGATTTTAGCTCAGAAAGATTTGACAAACAGAGCCGCACTGGAAAGAATAATTAGGGGTGCGGTAGGTAATGACAATTTGAGGAATATTATTCTGATGCAGGACCAGAAAGTGACAGTTCAGACAGTGATTTAGATGAGGATCAGGAAGATTCAGATTATGTAGAGTTAGTGGTGGAACGAACAGAAAGAAATGTTACACCGAACCCTGTCAGAACATTGCAGGTGCCGAGAAGGCTCCGTTTCAGAGATAGAACTCCTGAACCAGAGAGTCAGTCTGATACAGAAACAGGCCGACCATTTGAGATTAGTGAACTAAATCAACATTTAGAAGCATTACATTTAGGGACACCAGGTCAAAAAAGACCAATAACTCCCATCAGTCAGGTTGCATTCTCCAAGACAAACTGAGATTAATTCTATGGAATCCAGTGTAACTCTGGAGGAATTAATGAGAAAAGACCAGCAAATGAATCTTCTGAAAAAAGCTAAATTAAAAAATACTACAGTAAAAGGAAAAGTCAGAGAATTAGTTCGTTATGGAGAACAGATAAAAATATCTGGCGAATCAATAGACTCGCATATATTGCCTGAATTTGGACTGCACGGAGGCAGAAAATTAGCTAGAACCTTGGAGGGACTAATTCCTACTAATAAAGAAGAAATCGAACAGGAACGCTTTGAAGAAAAGTGGCGAACAGTAGGAGCTCTGTCAGCCTGTCAGGAAATCGCCGAGAAAGGCGTAGAAGAGATCTTGAAACATATTTTCCAAGGAGTAAAAAGAAATGCTCTAATTGGAGCAAAATAATTCCTTCTTTATGGTCCGAAAACATCTCCGGAAGAATTAGAAAAGGCTTTAATTCGATATGACAGAAAAACCGAAATAATTCAGACAGAGAAAGAAAAGTCAAATAGTAAACCACAGCGATCTAAGGATCAACCTAGACCAGAGGTCGGGAACCTATGGCTCGCGAGCCACACCTGGCTCTTTGACAAAAATCATGTCGCTCGCCAGATCTCGGGCCATTCTTGATATTAAAAAGACAGACAGTATTAAAAACTCAAAGCCGCGAAACAGAACTCAATCCGCTTCTGACTGGATGTTTTCTGCGAGCGAGGTCTGAGTGGAACACGGACAAGCATAGTAGATTTGTCTTCGGTGGCGCGCCTAAAACGGTAAAAACACGGAGTGTCAAAATGCCTGCACTGGTGTGTATTCACATAAATACGGTCGGCACCGTGCATTATTTTTCACTCACTCAGTCTCTTACACACACACGCACGTGCAGAGAGAGAGAGAGAGAGAACTCTGAAGAGAATTCATCCATCTCAGGTTGTAAATCAAGCCCTGCACAATTTTTGACGATTTGTTGCATATTTGTGTATTTTAGTTTCCATGGTCCTAATAAAGTTACTATTATTAAAACGTTATTGAAAACACACACACACACACATTTATTATTATTATTTTATTTTATTTTTTTTTACTTTGGCTCTTTCGGAAAAATGCATTAACCAAAAATACAAAAATGGCTCTTTGGTCAAAAAAGGTTCCCGACCCCTGACCTAGACGGTCAGGCAGTGAAAGGAGGCCGTATAACCGCCATAAGGCAGAGAGCAGACCCTCATCTCGCCCGAGCACAGAGCAGATCAAAAGTGGCAGAGAGGGGAAGAAAGGGTAGAAAAAAGAAGCCCTAAATATCCACCCCATGCAGGTAAAAATTTCAGGGAAGAATCAAGACCCAGAACCAATCGAAATGAGAACAGTAGAGAGAAAAGTAGTTAAAATTGATCATACTCAGGAAAAAGTCAGTCCAGAGACTGAGGAAGTTAAGATTAAAAGAAAGAAAAATAAGAAGAGAACCGAGACTTCGGAAGAATAGGGTCCGGCGGCTCCCCTTAAACAAACTCTATTAAAGACAAAGGAAATCGATCAAAGATTGTATAAAACTTATGATGAAACCATGTTTTGTGTTGATACAGGGGCTGACTTTAGTGTTATTAAACCCTCAGAAAAACACGATGAATTCATGGATGTAGTTACAGTAGAGGATTTTGAAGGTAATTCAAGAAATAAAAATGTATGGAGAAAAATTTTTTATAAATGTAATTTTTGGAAATGACAATTTACTCTGCCCCGATGACCTGGTAAAAATAGGAATAATAGGAGTTGTTGACCAGAACAAAGAAATCGAAAGCTCCGCTTTCAACACCATCATCCCAACACTCCTCCAGACCAAACTAACCCAGCTCTCTGTCCCTAGCTCTATCTGTCAATGGATCACCAGCTTTCTGACAGATAGGCAACAGCTAGTGAGAATAGCACTGGTATAATAATGATAATGAAATCGAAATATTTGAAGAGAATAGTTTTATTCAGGAACGTGAAGGAAATAAAACCATTAAATATTTCATAGGACCAACCTATAGAACTAGTTTAAACGAAGAACTAGGAAGATGTTGGATATTTAGATCTGTAAAAAATTTTAACCCGTGGAAAATAGGTCAGTGCAAATAAGGGAACAGTTAAAAGAAGTAAAAGAAATTAAAAGGATGATAAAATAAAATATGCAGAGAAAATAAGACAAAATGTGGAAGAATGGATAAAAACTAGCAGAATTTTAAACCAGAAGGAGAATTTGTTCTGTTAACGACAGTTAGAGACAGGCTCGTAGGATCACGTAGAACAGGTTACCCAGAACTTGAGACCAGATCTGAGACCAAAATTTGTTTAGAATTAAACAAAACAGTACTGTGGATATGTGGAGAGAAAATGACTTTACCAAGGGTCAAATATAATTTTAAGGTTGGTTAGAAATAGATACAATGAAATGGGAAACAGATATATATTTAATTAAAATGGAACTCAACAAAGCCTTAAAGACAGAGAATGAGATTAAAAATTACTATGAGAATAAAGTGAAACAAATGGACGAATGTGTCAGGAGAGAAATTAGCAAAAGGAATCACGAACAAAAATATAGGTATACAAAAACTGATTATGGTGATTTTTCTAATGTTAATTTTTGTGACAAAGACGGAGAAAAAATGGACTGTGACGACTTCCTTAATGTAACAGATCCGTTCACAGGTAATAAAACAAGCAAAACCTTAAGTATAAAAAGGAAATTATATTTAAAAGACTGAACATTTAAAGAAGAAAAGATAAGGAAGGCATATATAGAAATAATTTAGTTTTCTTTAGTGATGCCGTTTTTGGATTAACAGGAAATTAACGTGGAAATGTTATTGATAGTTGTTCTAAAGGACACGATCAAATAACAATTAATCAAATAGCAGCAGTTCTATGTTATTGGAGCAAGGGAATTGTTCCATTACCTTGGACTTTTAAGAAAAGTAGAGTGTCTAATAGGTATGAGATGAGTTACGGAGCAGGAGGAGTTATTAGAGTAATAAACAGAAATCAAAAATGGAAAATTCTTCATGGACCTGCTTATATATCCACGAATAGTATGTTAAGATATAGAGTCCCTAAAGGAGGAAAAAATGTACAGTTAGCGAAACTTGACGTCATAGCAATTGATGACTGGTGTAAAGCAAATGATAAAACCTATTATTTAGGTTTGAACTGGATGAAAGATAATATTTGTAATACTAGTATTGAAATTTTAGGTGAACGAATAAAAGGAGGGCCATGATGGTATGAGGCACCAGAAGAATTTGTGAAAGAAGGTTTCTAGAAGTAACATTGTTTAGAAATAGAAGAAATGTTTTTGATGTGTATATTGAAAAGAAATATAAAAGTGAAAGAATAGGGACTCTCCTTGTGAGATGTGTTGAAGATAGAATCCCAAGGGGAGAACAAATGATGAGAGGAATTGATCTTAATCGGGAAATTCCAAGAGAGGGTGTTTTGGGATTTGATGATCCAATAAATATGAAATTTCCCTCCCCCGATGAATTCTCAATTGGAAACTGTAACAATGAACCAGGTAAACTAGAAATTCATTTTGATGATCTCCTTGTCCCAGGGATCCAGAAGGACTGGAGCCGCAAAAAACAAAAGAAGAAAGAACAATGCAGAGGGAAACAGGACAAAGCATCAGCTGCTGGAACATCAGGAGATCAGGAGAATATGCATTTTGCAACATATACTGTTGCAGGATGGAACTTCTTTCTAACTGTTGTGTTATACTATGTTTTTGTCTTATCTCAAGAAATGTTGCTATGTAGTTTAGAAACTGCTATTTGCCTGATCTACGCATTTAAGATGTTGTAATTGTTTAGATTAAAGTAGAGATAGATTAGCTTGCTTCTCTGAAAAGATGCTACAATTATTCCATTTGATCTTATGCTACTGTGAGTTTGCTAACTGTGTTAAAGGTTACGCATCCTGCTGTAGCGTCTGGACCAATCAAAAACACAATTTTTCATTTGATTTAACAAATCAGTTATTCATTAGATTAACAAATCGTCACAGTCCCCTCACCCAATAAACTGGGTGCCAGGATGTCTGCAACGACACCAGGCCCCCCTGGTCCCCATGGCAACTAATGCTAATATCACTGGTTTTATGACCCACAGGAATGTAAATTAAGTCTCTGAGTATTTTACTATTAGTAATCTATTATCTGAACTTGAAAAAGAAAACTTCTAGCATAGCCCCATAGCAACACGGACCTTGGCTGAGCAAGCACGGACACCGGGGAAGAATTCCAGAAGCTTCTAACTACATCACCCAATACAAAAGGTAAGGGCATATCTATTCATTGCAGCTGCTTGTGGGAAGCAAAGATGTGAATTAGAGGATTTCTGGTTTCCTTAAATAGGTGGGAAACATAACAGTCTCAGAAAAAGATGCAGAGATTGTTTGATCGTAAGGTCCAGGCGATCAAGTGCTCACTTTGTTACCTGTTTTGAGTAGTCCATTCCAAACTAGGTTTACTGGACCTTATACAATAGTATATCCTAATAACAAACATGTTTTAAACACGCCTGATCGTCGGAAGAAAGTACAGGTTTGTCATGTTAATTTATTGAAACCATATATGACCCCTGTATCGTCTCTGCCTGTTAATGTTGTGACTACTGACATCATAGATCTAGGTGTCCCAGAAACCTCTGTAGAGATTGCTCATGTTCTGGAGGAGAAGAATGGTCCTTCTCGAGGGGTAGTGGAAGGGCGCCTTAACAACTCTGAGGTTCTTGCTAATTTAGCTTATCATCTGTCTCATTTGTGTGAACCAGAGAAGACTGATATAATTAAGTTGGTAAGTTCATTCCCCTCTATCTTTTCTGATGTTCCTACCCGAACTCATGTCATTGAGCATGACATTGATGTTGGTATGGCTCAACCTGTAAAACAACATCCATATTGAGTAAACCCTGCAAAAAGGAAGTTGCTTCAGAAAGAGGTGGATTATTTACTTATAATTTAGCAGAACCCAGTTTCAGTTCTTGGAGCTCTCCCTGCATTTTAGTGAGTAAACCTGACAATTCTTATCGGTTTTGTACTGATTACAGGAAACTCTCTGACAAAACCTGATTGTTTTCCTCTACCCAGAATTGACGACGTGTAGATCGTGTGGGTTCTGCATGGTTTGTCAGTAATTTCGACCTCCTGAAAGGTTATTGGCAAGTGCCTTTAACCTCCCGTGCTAAAGAGCTATCTGCTTTTATTACACCTGATAGTTTTCTGCAGTACACAGTTATGCCTTTTGGAGTTCTAAATGCTCCTGCTACATTTCAGCGTCTAGTAAATCGAGTGTTGTCTGGGTTGGCAGGATGTGAAGCTTATCTGGATGATGTTGTTCTGTACAGTTCTTGGTCTGAACACATCGCACAAATTAGAGAACTTTTTGAGTGTTTGGCTAAAGCGAACTTAACTATAAATCTTGCGAAGTGCGAATTTGGCAAGGCTACAGTGACATACTAAGGTAAGGTGGTTGACGGAGGGTAAAACCTATCAACGCCAAAATTGAAGCTGTCTGTAGTTTTCCCACTCCCACTACTCGACGTGAGTTACAACGTTTTCTCGGGATGGTGGGCTACTATAGAGGTGTTTGCCAGAACTTTGTGAATGTAGTTGCCCCTTTAACAGATTTATTGAGCCCGAAGAGACCTTTTGAATGGTCACAACAGTGTCAATGTGCCTTTGATAACGCAAAGTCTCTTTTGGCCAATGCTCCTGTGTTGACGGCACCTAAATTTGAAAGACCTTTCTTACTTGTTGTTGATGCTAGTGCTTACGGCGCTGGCGCTGTTCTTTTGCAAGAAGACGCTAAGGGAATCGAACATCCAGTCAGTTGTTTTTCAAAAAAATTAAATCGTCATCAGCAAGCGTATTCTATGGTGGAAAAAGAGACTTTAGCCCTGGTCTTAGCCATTCAACATTTTGAGGTCTATTTACGTTCAGTCTGTGGTCCTATCGTTGTTTACACCGACCATAATCCACTGACTTTCTTGGATCGAATGCGTGGCAAGAATCAAAGAATCATGAGGTGGAGTCTTGTTTTACAGCCCTTCCACCTACAGATTAAACACATTCGTGGCAAAGACAACCTAATTGCTGAAGCTCTCTCGCGGCTGTAAGATATCTCCGTAGTGTTGGGTATATCTTCTCTATCTCCTCTCTCTTTTCTTCAGTTTTGTTTTGTTGCTTTGTTTTCTTCCTTTTTTCTCTTTCTCTCCCTCTCTCTCTCTAGTTTTCTCTCTGATGTCCTAGGGCCCATGAGTTTGGGAGTGAAATGGAGTGGGATTTGTGGAGTTGAGTATTAATATTATTGTAAACTACAATGTTATTATATATTTAAATGGTTGTTTTGCTTGTGTATATGTTTTCCTTGTTTTGCTTTGTCGGTCCTTTAGATAGCCTCCTTTTGGAGTGGGAGGTGTGACGACCCTGAGTCTATTCCGGGATACTATTGGGAAAAGTGTGGCAGTTCCTAATTGGTCTTCTCTCTTAATTGTTAATTAGTAGCATATATAAGTGTGTTATCTGTTGACTGAGATAGGACTCTGTGGGATGGTTTCTCAGGAGTGGCTCTGATTCAACATGTAAGATCTTGTTGATTCTCTAACATTTGTTTCCCTTTGCATTTCTTATATTATGTAGTTAAAATTTTGTTGTCATATTTATTTCTTTGATTTTCTTTATTATCCCTAGACTTATGTTTATTATTGTTACTGGCTGCTGTTGTATTAGTTTAATTCGATAAAACAATTTGCATTGATGTCTTTTGTTGTTTGTTCCCTCTTTTATGGTGCGGCTTTAAAACGAGCTGATCGTAACAGTGAATGGAAAGCGGAGGGAGAGCTTATTGACTTATATGCCGACCTGCCCCGTCTCCTCCCTCCTTGGTCGGAGCCCTCTGTCACTCCTGTTCCCACGTCCTCCCAGAGGTTTAGCCCTGAATGCCCGGATGCTCAAAAAACCATCATGGCTCCTAGCTCCCTCTTCACCGCCGTGGCCATCTGTCATCTGTCACCGCCATCTGTCCACTGGCTCAACCGGGCTCCCTCGTCCCTCCGGCTCCGCCTTGGTCTGTCGTTGACCATCCATCACCTCGGGACTCCACTCCTCTGGCTTCGCCTCGTCCCTTCGTCCCTCCGGTTCTGTCAGGTTCCTCCATCCCTTCGGCTCCACCTGGGTCCTTTGTCGCTCCGGCTCCACCGCAACCTTCTGGATCCCCTCCTCCGTATCGGTCGCCTGAGCCATCTGCTCCGCCTTGGACCTCTGGATCCTCCCCGTCGCCCTGGCTCATCGGCTCTCCATCTCTGACTCGGGCTCCTCCGCCACATGCTCCGCCGCCATTGGTCGGCCCCTTGAGTTGTCGGCCCTTCCTCCTCCATGACTCCTCCCTCTGTCGGTTCCACCGTGGGTCGCCATCATGGCTGTGGCCTGGGTCCTGCTTGGCTCCTCCTGCTCCGGTCTCATCCCTAGCTCCTCCCTCCTTCATCACCTCCTTGGACTCTGCCTGCCGGCCCCCTCCCGGGTGTCTGTCCTCCTCCTGAGCCTCCTCCCAAGTTCCCACCCATCCCTCCCCATGTTGTAACTACGGTGCGAGGACACACCTTCCGGGAGGGGGCGATTTGTCAGGATTATGGACCTGTTTTGTGTGTGTTTTCTCCCTCATGTGCCCATATTTGGTCGTTCCTGTTCCTGTCCTCGTTGTCTCGTTATTAGTTGATTCCCCTCACCTGTCGTTCCCTCATTTAGAGTAGTATTTAGGGTGCAGTCTGCCCCATGTTTCATTGTTGGGGCTTATATGTCTTGGAGTTGTGCTACGTGTGTGTGTTCCTGCCTGCCCTGTGTTACCCCTTCTAAGGATTATTAAAGACTGTTGTTTAAGTTTACTCCATGTCTCCTTGTTCTTCGCTCCTCGCTCCTCACAGTAGGCAATCGTGACAACTGAAAGTCTTTGGGATGTGCTGGAGTATACACTGCCTGTCTAAAAAAAAAAGTTGCACACTCTTATCTAGTTGGATCGCCTTTAGAATCAGAATCAGAATCAGAATCAGAATGAGCTTTATTGCCAGGTATGTTTACACATACAAGGAATTTGTTTTAGTGACAGAAGCTCCACAGTGCAACAGAATGACAGTGACAAGACAGGACACAGATAATAAAAAGAATAATATAAAAAAATATACAAAATAGACAATGTACAAAAAAGCAAAAACACAATATATAATATAGACAATATAGACAATTTTGTATGTAAATGTATTGTTTGTATGGATGTATTGATTTCTTTTTTAGGTGAAGGTGGTCTCTCCTCTCTCATTAGGTCATAGATCTCTCTTATCATTACTCTGCCCTCTCCCCTCATTGTGAATAACAGTTGAGTATAAAAGCTTTGGTGCACCTCCTCACTGGACCTGGCAACGCTCCTGAAGTCCAGAGCTCATA